>NW_026939168.1:0-90269 GCF_032062105.1 Saccostrea cuccullata | reverse complement strand
CCCACAAACATCACATTTGTATGGTTTTTCACCAGTATGTATCCTCATGTGACTTTTTAGATTTCCTGGCCAACTAAATGCCTTCTCACACACTTCACATTTATAAGGCTTTCAGCTGTGTGTGTACTCATGTGTTTCACTGAATGACTTCTCAAATTCATCACATTTATAAAGTGTTTTATCTGTGTGTATCCTCGTATTTCTCCGTAAGGTACCTTATTGGTACCTAGTTTTTTTTCACATGCAATACAGCAATAAGATACATTACCAGTTTGTGTCCTCATGTAGATAGCAAAGTCATCTAATAAAGACAATGCCTTCCGACAAAATTCACACTTAAACATTTCCTCCCTGGTTTGAGAACTTTTTTTTGTCTCTGTAAGTGATCTGAACTACACTTTAATGGGGTTTTACTTACATGTGTGTTGATGTGCCTTTCTGAATTTCCAGTTTGATCTTCATCCGAACAATAGTTCTGTAATTGTTCAGTGTCTTTCTGAATATTTGAATGGGGTTCGAGATCTCTCCTTTCCTTCTGCAAGAATGACAAAGAAATCAGTATTAATGCTCCATAAGGCACTGTTATGATTATATGTATTGTAAGGATAAAAAGTTAAACAAATAAAGATTAAGTTATACTGATTCAAGGTAACAAATAACAAGGGCAAATTCTTGTTATTTGCGCTGTGAATTTCTTAAAGTCGAAACTGCTCAATTTGGTTAAAAAGACTTTTTATGACTTGGCCTCTTGCTAACCATGAATCAATAAAACGTGACGTAATGTAATTGTCTCTCTAATCAATGCTTTTGAACATCATCATAGTTTTTAAAAATCTTTTTTTTGGGTAAATGTGATTAAAAATTGTGTTATCCACCTCTTCACTTCTTCTTTGATGAACCTGACTTCACATTAACAGGTAGTTCATCGATGTTCATTTCCAAGTCGTTTTGTCAGACTGTATACATGTACCAGCATATATACAGCTCAACGCACATTCTAAGCTCATGTTATTTTGCAGAAATGTTGGTCACATTCTTTTGCAATAAAATGAAAATTATCGACCTTAAGATATACTATGTATTACGGCCTTATATTGGACCTGATAAATAAACGATACAATAATTTTAATCATGGTAGCATTTGAAGATGTTATCAAATAAAAAAGCTCCAGCAAAGGATTTTACAAAATTTTGATTTTTGTCAAATTAATTGCACCTTGAATTTCACATTGAAGTCTAGGACAGCTAGCGCATGTTTTATTTTATCGCATATTGTAAACAGTCAATTTCAAACAAATCTCTTGGTTGAAATATGCATCAACTCTCTCTTTATCAAACTATGAAAAAAAAAATTATGTACTGCAGAAATGGTTTGAGAAATCAAAAAAATTTCTTTTTTCCATCAAGGGCAGATAACTTCAAAAATTTAAACGTGCAAAATGACTGTCTCCTTACATGTAATCAGTCTTGTGAATTTAGTTTATTTCACTTTTATCTTTATCTAGCAATGCGTTTTTAAAGGAACTTGGACACGGAAATGAAGTTTATTTTTTTTCTGTATAATATTACGCATTAAACATTTTAATAGCATTACACACAAAAATCAACTAAAATTCTTATTTCATTGAAAAGTTATTTTAACATTGAATTTGGTGCGGGTTTAATTGACACATCCTTGCACTTTCACATATTTTAACTTCATTCTTTATCCTTCAGAAAAGCCCCGTGGGGATCCGGGTCAGAATAGATCCTCAGTACCCCTTGCTTGTCGTAAAAGGCAATTAAATGGGGCAGTCCTTCGGATGAGACCGTTAAAACCGAGGCCCCGTGTCACAGCAGGTGTGGCACGATAAAAATCCCTCCCTGCTCAAAGGCCCTGAGTGCCGAGCATTGGCCAAAATTTGCAGCCCTTCACCGGCAATGGTGACGTCTCCATATCAGTGAAATATTCTGGAGAAGGACGTTAAACAATATATAATCAATCAATCAATCCTTCAGAAAAGTGGCAATCTTGTTGTGTATTCATGAGAAATATTAAAATTTTAATCCAGAAAAATAATTTTATTCAAAGTAGAAATGCTAGAATGCAAAACACCTTCACAAGCATTGTCATTCCGAGCTAAGTCATGTGTGCAAATCGATCACACAGTTTTTGTTTTTGTAAGCAAGGCACGAGCTCTGTATTTGTAGATGATTAGATTTCACCGGGTGCGTTCAATTGTCAAAAGTCTGCTCATATGGTTAATAACATTTGTACAAATTTTCAGACAAATCCTTCCAAGAGTTTTTGAGTATTGGTGTGGAAAAAATCTCGTTTACAGGCAGACGGACTTGGTGATTGCAATATACCCCCCTCCCCTAAACTTCATTTGCAGGGGGTATAAAAAAGTTTAATACGGATAAATTTTGATCAGAAAAGCCCAGTTAGGCATTTGACTGAGGTTAGCCAAACATTTGTGTTTAAACGCTTGTTTGTAAATATTTTTTTCATTGAGAGAATCAGAAAGTTTAAAATTTCTGGAGATTTTAAAAAATTGTGCATAAATGCTTAACTAAATGTCAAAGATTTTTTCATAATCAATTAAAATTGAATTTTCATTTTCTTGATTTTTCGTATAATAGCCCTTCTCTTTAAATGAGTTTCAAAAAATAAAAAAAAACTCTATTCAATGTTTTAATTAGTCAGATTTTAACTGAAAAATCAAAACAATACAGAAAACAATTATAAATTGATACAATTTGCATTGTATATGAATAAACTAGTATTATGCATCAAGCATACTATACTAAATACGTACATGTACGAATAATAAATACACACATGAACAACTAATCAAAGCATTCAAGATTCATTTCATCAACATGTAATTAAGGACAATCATATTAAAAAATAAATTTCATAAACAGGATAAATGACAATCTTCAATTTCTCTGCAATATTTGAATTAAATTTACATCAAACATAGGAGTTCATTGTTTTTTACCAAGACTTATTGAAGATATTTTTAAAGATTTTCATCTAGAAATACCAACTTCCCAACATTTATGTAAGCAAAGGCCAACGTTGGCTAATTAATACTGTAATATAAAAGGAATTATTGATTAATGTCAGACTACTCTTGCCAAATCAACTTACTTCAATTTACAAGGACTTTACTTACCGTATATACTTGCCTATAAGTCGGTCCGCCTATAAGTCGGATGTGTTAAATAAGCTTGCATATCAGATGGACTAACCTCATATAAAACCATACTTTTAATAGCTCGCCTAAGTCGGACAGAGAGTTTTAGACCAAAGATTAACTCCCAAAAAACCGACTTATAGGCGGGTATATACGGAATATGTGTACATATCTGTACCAGACATTTTTCTCTTAAAAAGATTTATGGAACAATTTACTGTTAAAGTAATATCAATTTCCAGATGTATCTATCTTTTTCGATTTCTCAATTACATAAAAAATGAATTTTTAAACTCAATGTATAGTTCTGTTTTAATTGACTTCCTACAAATATCATAATTGTAAAGTTTTTTTAATTGTAAAGTTTTTCATTGAAAAGCGCCAAGATTTGTCTCTATCCAACACTAAAGTATCTCGCCTGTTTGTGTCTTTTTTATGCCTCTTCAAGCGAAATTATCAGTTGAATCAAATTTGTGAGTTTTTCACCATTCTGTTCTGTTTCCAGAGGTAATCTGGAATAGGCTTTCAAACTTTTATATATCTGCAAATGGCTCTTCATCTATGGCTTTTTCCAAATGACTTTCCACAAACATCCTATTAGTAAGGTTTGAAATACGTCACCATGAGTTTCTCTAGGTTACTTTAAATGCTATTTGTACGGTTTTGCATTTACTTGAAATGCTTCACCATGAGTTTATGTAAGTAACTTTAAATGTTAGATCTGTGGTTATTTTTCCAAACACATCACAATACTAAGGTTTCTCGCCTCTATATCTTTTCATATGCATTAGTAATCGATTGAATACCTTTCCGAAAATATCACAATTCTTTGGTTTCTCGTCTCTATAATTCTGTATATAGATCGGTTGAATGATTTTCTACACACATTTAACAGGTTAATCACACGTGTGTATCTTCTGGTGTTTGTCTAGATCAGACTTTTTACTATATGTTCTAAGACAGAAATCACATTTATAAGGTTTATTTCCAGTATGTGTCATCTTGTGTCTTTTTAAATCAGTGGCATATTTGAAGGCCCTCTCACATATATCACATTTGTAAGGTTCATCACCTGTATGTATTCTCATGTGTCCTTGTAAGTGATCTTTCCGGGAGAATAACTTATCACAAACCTCACATTTATACGGTTTCTCACCAGTATGTGTTCTCGTGTGCTTCTGTAAGTGTTGTGACTGGCTGAATGCCTTTCCACACACATCACATTTATAAGGTTTATCACCTGTATGTGTCCTCATATGTTTCTGTAAGTTTCCTGAATTGTTGAATGCCTTCCCACACACATCACATTGAAAAGATTTATCACCAGAATGTGCATCACATTGATAAGGTATATCACCTGTATGTGTTCTCATGTGTATCTGTAATTGATTTGTCTGGCTGAATGCTTTCTCACACACATTACATTTATAAGGTTTATCACCTGTATGTATTCTCATGTGTGTCTGTAAGTGATTTGTCTGGCTGAATGCTTTCTCACACACATTACATTTATAAGGTTTATCACCTGTATGTGTTCTCATGTGTTTTTGTAAGTTCTGTGATTGGTTGAAAGCCTTCCCGCACACATCACATTGATAAGATTTATCACCTGTGTGTATCTTCGTGTGGCGGTATAAGTTGCGTAAATTATTGAAAGCCTTCCCACACACATCACAGTTTTTAAGTTTATCACCTGTGTGTATCCTCAAGTGTTCATTACAGGTATAAGACCGGCTGAATGCTTTTCCACACACATGACATTTATAAGGTTTATCACCTGTGTGTGTCCTCATGTGTGTCTGACAAGTATATGAATGGCTGAATGCCTTGCCACACACATCACATTTATAAGGTTTATCTCCAGTATGTGTCCTCATGTGTGTTTTATAATTGGTGATATATTTGAAGGCCTTCTCACAAATACCACATTTGTAAGGTTCATCACCTGTATGTATTCTCATGTGTACTTGTAAGGTATCCTTCCGTTTGAATAACTTTCCACAAACGTAACATTTATAAGGTTTATCACCTGTATGTGTTCTCAAGTGTGTCTGTAAGTGATTTGTCTGGCTGAATGCTTTCCCACACACAACACATTTATAAGGTTTATCACCTGTATGTGTTCTCATGTGTTTATGTAAGTTGTGTGCTTGGTTGAATGCCTTCCCACACACATCACATGTATAAGGTTTATCACCTGTATGTATCCTCATGTGTCTCTTTAAGGAGCCGGAATCGGCCAATGCCTTCTCACACACACTGCATTTATAAGGTATATCACCTGCATGTGTTTTCATGTGTTTCTGTACACAGGATGAAAAGCCAGGTTTCCCAAATTTGGAAACCCGATGGAAACATATGGGAATCGTGACATCAGTAGTTTCCATGTAGTTTCCATTTTATGGAAACCACATAGTGGTTTCCACATCGATTCCCGACATGGAAACAATCAACCTGTGGTTTCCCGTAAGTTTCCCAAGATAGGAAACCATGGAAACATACCCCGGTGGTTTCCACATAGATTCCCGACATGGAAACAATCAACCTGTGGTTTCCCGTAAGTTTCCCAAGATATGAAACCATGGAAACATGCCCCGGTGGTTTCCATGTAGATTCCCGATATGGAAACAACCAACCTGTGGTTTCCCACGATAGGAAACCATGTAAACATGCCTCAGTGGTTTCCATACAGGTTCCCAACATGGAAGCCACCAATGTGTAGTTTTCCCCATGTTTCCCAGGCAGGGAAACTTTGAAAGTATATATCAACTGAATACTAACCCACCTACCTTTTATTTTACAAAAAGTTAAATATTTAATTATTTTACCATATTTTTACCAATTATAGAAATATTTCAAAAGTATTTACATGCTGTATCAAAATAATTAACTTCAAACAGTTAAAATAACTAGATGTGTATTTCTGTGTGATTAATTTAATATTTCAGCACCGTGAACGCAATTCAATTTTAATTTATTCATCGAATTGGCTGGGGGTTGAGTATTATCATACTAGTATTTTACTATTAATAGTGAATATAGTTTTTTTTTTTTTAATTTATTAAATTATTATTTTTATTATTGGGGATGGGTGGGTTGCTTTTCATCTTTTCTTTGAGAAGCCTCCCCCCCCCCCCCCGTCACTATGGTCGGCCTGTGTAATTAGGGACACCTGTCCTCACGTGCCATTTCAGGTGGAGACACGTGCCGCGAAGACACCTGTCACTGTGTATTTTTTGTATATTCTATGTGAATTGAGACGGTTTTGTACCTAAAGGGAACAATGGGCTGTTGTCGAGCATGTACACACACAGTCTCCGATCGAAAATTCTTTTAAATTAAGATGATGATTCGTGTTTCTTTTATCATTTAAAAAATTGTATATTCCATAAATAAAGTTATACAAGAGAACATATTTATAAAATAACCTACATTTAAGAAGTTCAATGAAAGAACAAACTATTTAGAATTTTTATTTCAATTTTCATTACTGATTTAAAATAAAACTATCCTCTTTAGAAATTAAATAATTTTCTATAGGTATTGAATAGATCTTAATTCTCGTCGTGTATAATTATATTAAATCAGAATGACGTTAATAGATCAATGTGAGATCAAAACTGTATTTAATATTGTTGATGGGTTTTTGTGTGAAATTTGTAATCTAACGTACAAAGACATTTATTAGATAAATGTTTATAATATAATTCATCACATAAAACGATATTTTTTTTCTTTCCTTTTTTTGTTTAAATATGTACGCAGATCCCCGTGTAGTAAACGCCTGCACTTTTCGCATGAAATTACAATGTAGGGTCCTAAATGCACATACATTATATTTAACAAACTTTAAAATTTTCAGCCATTTCTTTTCTCCAAAGGCCATTGCTCTAGACAAAGAAAAGTCAATAATATTTTGCATGATTTTGTTTTCCTTAAGAACAATGGCTTTTAAAGTAGTGCATGCTAAGGCAATCTATTAAAAGAATTAATTGTATAATTAATTCATTGTATAATTGTCACGATTGTATTTTTGTGCAGTTTTTGTTGATTTCATTCTATAGAGGTATGAAGTTTGTCAATACTTCAACAAACATTTCTTTATCTATGTTGTACACTACTTTATTTTTATTCGCCGACATGCTACTCTTTTTTAAAAAAAAAAAAAAACCAATAGACTCGATCTTCAGACCTGTAGGAAAGTAATTTCCGTTAGAGTAATAAACTAACCGGGATTTTATTTTTACTAGCATACCTTACCAGATTTCTTAACGAAAAAAAAAACATTAAAGAAATACAGGGCGGGACCAGCTAAAGCTGTATGCATAAGTACAGCCCTGCACATCAACGAGTATAAATGACTTTCGACATAATATTTCCCATGACTTCACTTATACCAATCACGACTAAGATACTGAGTTAAAATACTGTTATATTTTCCTGCCTTTGATAAGATGTTAGTTTTGTTCCACCTAGAGAAATAACTCTCCTAAGAAAAAGGTTTTCAACATTCTGATTCATTTACTAACAATTTTACGTGTTAAAATATGTTGGAAATTTTTTTTAGCTAAAGGCCAAGGAGTTTAAAGTACAATGTACATGTAGCAATTAGAGAAAAGTCTAGCAGGTCCATTAGTAATATTGATACCAGGCTCAAAATCTAATTAAACCCCGAAAAGGAGGGAGTTCAGTTAGTAATTTAATCCCCCCCCCCCAAAAAAAAAACACAACAATTTATCAGCAATGAATTATTAATCACCGAACTTTTCAATCATCACTATTGAAATAAAAAAAAAACTGTTCTTGATAATCATATTATAATTGTAGCTCATTTTAATGCCTTTTATGATTCTTTTGGAAAGTTCACAATAAAAAAAGTGTGCTTTTAAAAATTTAACATCTTTTGGTGTGACATTATAAATTCATATATATAATCATACATGTAACAGTTAAAAGAAGCGGGGAGAGGGGGGGGGGGGGGAGTTACTTTCAGCAAGGACGGTCACTAAGCCCCGAAACCCATATCCCGAAGGCAAATAAGTTGAGGTGTCAAGCAAGAAACAATTTTTTTTCTGCTCTTGCCTCATGTATCTAACCGCTTTTTTTTTCTTAATATACTAGGCAGGCCTACACATCATATCGGCAAATTAAAATATTTAGGAGCCCCTCTTTTTATTCCATGGAAAGGGGAAAACTTAATTAAATTCTAATATAAGATCTCATAATCACACTTAATCATAGTGAATGTAAACAGTTTATATTTCCCATCCTGCATCGCTCTGTAGGCGCTTTATTTCATTGGTCAATTTCCCGAGGCGCCATTTTTGGAGGATCGAGAAGGACGAAGAAGAAGGTGTAAGCAGCTGGTAAATTTGAAAAGTTAAGATGGTTTCACCACCCAGTGTCTTTAAGACTGTGATAAATGCAATGGCCAACGATGAAGGATTAGTGTACGTATATTTTTGTTAACTTTTTACGGTAAATAGTTGTAATATTTGGCAACAACAAATCTTCACTATCGGAGGTAACTTTTGTTCTGACGCCATTTTGAAAAGTTGGATACCTAAGTTTTAAATTGTTAAGTGTATATATTGCAGAGAGAAAGAGAGAGAGAGTGAGAAAAAAAAAATGAGACAGTGATATAGCATAACTTAGATTATGGAAGCCCCAAATATTAAAGGCACCGTGCATGTACATGCTGTATGTTGTAAAATGGCAACGTTTCGCCTTTTATCATGTTTATTAAAATGTATGCTCCATATGTATGTTCTCTCTCTATATATAAATGAATACTTTTGGGAATTAAAAAAAATATTTTTTAACCCCGCTCAAATTATCCGGATGATAATAGTTACACCGAGCATGGTTTCGTAGTTAAATTCAGACTGTAGAACATCCGGTTTGAATACATGTGTTTTCTGACTTTTCGGATAGCCAGCTCTTGTTTTTTGGAACTTACGACTTATGGCAAGGTATAGATTAAATATTTTTGGTTCAGAACTTTGATAAAAGCATCGATATTTTTACAAAAAGTGTCTTCAATCTCAGCTTATCCGATTATTCATGAAGGATATCCTCATCAGAACAGTTGGAATAGATTGTAGCGAATATAGCATAACCCTTAATCATATGCATGACGATGATATGGAGGAAAAATATACTTAAAAAAGTGAATGTACTTGAAAGCCTGTCCACTTTTCTGAAGAGATAAGGTTTGTTTTATTGTTTATTGAAATAGTTTACTGCTCAAAAGATTTTTTTTTTTGTAATGTCTAACCTGTTGAGATGAAGATGTAAAAAAAGAAAAGCCTAATAGTGAATTAATATTGATAGTATGTCAAGAAATGCAAATGAATCATCAGCTTGAATTATCAGTTTTTTCACAATTATTGACCTGAGTAGGTCAATGTATAGCGAATAATACATACTCTTTTCCATATCACATCCTAGCCCGAGACACCAATATCAGGCAAAGGGACAAATGCCCTAGGGCTGATATTTGTCGAAGGTCTGATACAGGATGTGATGTGGAAAAGGGTATGTTTCATTATGTTCATTACATACTTGGTAATAAAATACAGAACACTTCAAGATGAGAAGATCAAGAAAATAAGTAAATAATCATGCACAATAAAACTACTTACATACAGGGTGTTTCACAATATATGTCACATATCTAAAGACAGATAGATAAATGACAACTAAAGCCACATATACATTTTATATATCATTTTAATCAGCATAAATTCAAATTATTTTTTGGGGTCAGAAGTACCCAACATTCTCAACTTCAGTTACTATAGCAACAAATCCTTAAACGTTATTTTCCAAGTGTTTCCGAACATTACATCCTTAAAATAACTTATGAGACTATTGCTTGGAAATTTCTGACCACTGTTTTGTAAGTTTCACAGGATACTTGAGACTTTTCTTGATTTATATCTGGCTTTTTAGAACCCTCAAAATACATATCTTTTTTATTTAAAGTTGCATATAAATAAATTTGTCGTTTCAAAACTACCGGCATGTGTTAATTGGTGCCCACTTTTTTCGCTCTTCCTTTAAGTCAGTCTTGCAGACTTGAACCAGCTCTGAAAGTCAACTGGCTTTAAATGCTAAAATCTTGTATGCAGACAAACAACTCAAATTTAAGATTTCTAAATACACTTGATGCACTAACCGGCATTGTTACAATCCATTTTCCAAAACTCAGATCTAACTTTCATGAGGTTTTCTCAATGATTGATTTCACTTTAATATTGTTCTCATCTCTTCTTGATTTTTTTTTCGGGGGGGGGGGGGGGGGGGGGGAGGATTTTGCTGTCTTTCATCTTAACTTTAAAATTTAGTTCAAACTCTCTTATCATTCTCAATATATGAAAACTAGACAACAATTTGTGCTCTGAATATTTTTCATCATCACACCCTGTACAATATTCAGAAAATCGTTCTTATAATTAAAGTTTGCAAAAAAATGTTTGCTGCAAGTTGTACTCCATTTTGAGAAAAGTTGACATTAGGAGGTCACTGATTATATCATCAGTTTCTTCATGGTATATTATAATTTCCCCAATACTTTGCAATATCATAATTTTAGATCTATTTGCTTTCCTATAGTGTTTTGGTATTTCTGTTATCATGCTCAATATTCAGATTATGCCCATTTAGATGTGTGACATATATTGTGAAACACCCTGTACATGTACACAATATTGTCTTACTGAACAGATTTAGCTGTCATTAGGTCAAAATTGCAAATAATAACATGCTTCTTATATCTGTATATACAGGTAACTCTTGATGGCTTGAATTTCAATTTCTCGGAAATTCTTGATCGCTTGAAGTGAGTCTCCGGTCCCGATTTTTTCCACTATATAACTAAGCAGATTTGCTCTTGAGTTCTCGAACTCCTGATCTCTTGAAACCCTTGATCCCTCGAAGTCAAAATGCAGTCCCGCTGTGCTGTGAATTTTACCCTTGATATCTCGAAGTGGCTGTGTGTATACCAAGTTATATTGTTCAAACTTTTGCCATAACTGTATATCTGTCTGTCTGTTGTCAACTTAAACCTTCACCATAACTTTAGAACTATACGAGATAGTGGCTTCGTATTTAGTATGCATACTCCACTAATGAAGTGCTTTCAAATGGCAACAAGGACAATGATTATGTGATCTTGACTGTGACCTATATGCTAAAAAAAATTGCATTTTCGAACTTTGTTGCTGTGTTTCACAAGCGCATCTTCTTTTTAGCTCTACTGATCAGAAACCAGAAGAGCTTATGCGATAGTAACGCGTCCGGCGTCCGTCAGTCTGTCTGTCTGTCCGTCTGTCTGCAAACACTACTCCTCCTTAAATTTTAGTCTGATTTAAATATAACTTGGCACACAAGTAGACTATACTAAGAGACATAATTCTGTGCATCAGTTTTTGATAAGTACAAACCAGTAGAGCTACAGTCTCGACAGAGACTTCTGGTTATTTTTTCTGCCATCCTGGTTGTTGCTAATGCTATTACATAATTAGTTTAAATTAGAATGCAATAGTACCTGGACATAATTTATCATTTCAGAGAGAAGAAAACTATGTGACTTTAAAAGAAAGCCAGTGAGATAAAATCATAGAAAATGTATGATGATTCAGGATGTGGTCATTTGGTAAGTGGTAATTCATTCATGATTAGTATGTATATGACAATTGCCTAAAAAAAAAGATTCTAAATTTTATTTAAATACTGAACTGTGGTATATCAGCTGTGAGCTACAAGAAGTTTTATGTAAAAGCTAGGGCTGAAACAATTTGCCCCCTCCATGTTATGTGTGTATTGCTATGATTGGCATACAATCAGTTCTCTAATACATACACTTCAATAAAACTTTGTCGTCTTGAACCTGAATTGAACAGGAAAAAACTCTGAGATCTCTCCAAAAATTGGAATGAAAAAAAAAGGAAATGCTTATTAACTGATTTCTTGCTGGTCAGTATTTTGATTACTTAAAGGAAGCTCTAAAAACTGCACACTAAAGAGTTCTACTTTAATATCAGGAAGTTTTATGAAGTTAGAGTGATCTGCCCATAGATTAAGATTATGAAAAATGTTATTTTACAGTCAGATTATTTTTAATAGATTAAATTATTTTTAGCATTATTTAAAATTAAAAAAAATAGGAAATTAATTATTTTCATAAATTTTTCCAATGTAAGTAAACATCAATGATTTCTGCTTACAGATAGTCCATTGTCTTTGAAAATTTCTTGGGGAAATGAGGCACATACCATATGTTCTAAATGAATAAAAAGGCTCATTATGCACATATTTATATGAAATATGATAGATTTTTTCTCTCCAAGGAATAATTTCTGCAAGTCACTAAGTTTTTAGAGTTTCCTTTATTTCATAGATATTCAATGAAATTATTTGAAGTATTAAATTTTGGTAAATTATATGATACTAAAAGGTTATATGGATGAAAAAACAGCTTGCGTGTATGACAATAGGGCTTAAATTTTTAATGTCTCTTAATTTTTCAGTGACATTAAAACAGGAATAGTCATCACCAATAGACGAATTTCACTTTCCTAAGAGTTTTCTTCAATTGTCGGCGTATCGCTCATTTTCCCCACTTGTCCTTCGTAAGTTACTTGTTCAGAGTTCTTGAAATCTTTTTTCCACTGTCAGTCATTTGGACTGACTGCCACAGGAAGTTTGTCGGTCCAGACAGATTTCTATCGGTCCAACAAAATAATAAAACATAATTTAAAGAAGATTAAAACTGTATTTGAATTTTATTATCATTACATTTGGCACCCTCCGTCAATACACACTGCATACTTCTTCATGCGAATTTGATCATCGTATAACAAATTTCGTTGAATTCCCGAGGGAGGTCTATTTTCTTCATAGGTTTTTAATCTTAGTTTGATTTTTCTCACCTGGCTAATACCTTATCGGCGTCAAAAACTTGTTTAAACAATTAATCAATCATAGTTTGGTACTTGCATTTATTACGAGATACTGAAAAAACGTTTAACAGATTATGATTGGTCGATTAAAGGGAATTCGTACGAAATTTAGTCGGATTTTCGTAAGCTGCTTTCTCGACCTCTACCGGTCATTCGGACTGACACAGAATGTAAAGTGATCGGTCCTTGGTTGTTTTTATCGGTCTTGCCGACAGGACCGAAAGATTTCAAGAACTCTGACTTGTTAATATTTTCAATCTTCAAAAATATTGGACAATTACGATCTGTATCTGTATTGCCAGAGTATGGGGGCAACATGAAAATCATAATGAACATGTTCATACAGATTTTATTTCTAAGATATTGTCCCTCAAAGTTGATACGGTTAAAGAGGGAAAACAGCGTCTTAAGCCGGTTGACCCCAGATCGACCCTGCGAAGGGGAATAACTTTTGTAAATGTGAAAGTCCTTTATGGTATATCATATAGATCTAAAACTGACTGAATTTTGATCAGCCAATTCATGAACGTGATGAATGGATGTAAATAATGTTGGTCAATATATGCAAAAAAAAAATTAAATTACTTGTTTATATATACATTTGTGGTATCTCTCCCATTGAATTTTATAAACTTGTTATTTATTTCTTAAATAAACTGAGCGTACATGCAATACCGGTATAAAATTACTCATAAGATACATGTATACATAAACCATGATAAAATCATAGGTGTCCAATGCAGCATATGATAAATCATTAACATACAAGTACATGTGTATATATACTGTAATACATATATATTGCATTATTTTTAGCTCACCTGAGCCGAAGGCTCAAGTGAGCTTTTCTGATCAAAATTTGTCCGTCGTCTGTCGTTGTCGTTGTCGTTGGCGTCGTTGGCGTTGGCGTTGTCGTTGTCGTTGTCGTAAACTTTTCACATTTTCATCTTCTCAAGAACCACTGGGCCAATTTCAACCAAACTTGGCACAAAGTATCCTTGGGTAAAGGGGATTCAAGATTGTACAAATGAAGGGCCATGCCCTCTTCCAAGGGGAGATAATTATGATTTAGTGAAAAATTAATAGCATTTTTAAAAAATCTTCTTCTCAAGAACCACTGGGCCAGGAAAGATGAAACTCATGTGGAATCATCCTCAGGTAGTGTAGTTTCAAGTTTGTTCAAATCATGACCCCCGGGGCTAGGGCGGGCCAAAATGGCCGACCAAAGTTTTACATAGGAATATATAGGAAAAATCTTTAAAAATCTTCTTCTTAAGATCCACTGGGCCAGGAAAGATGAAACTCATGTGGAATCATCCTCAGGTAGTGTGGATTCAAATTTGTTCAAATCATGACCCCCGGGGCTAGGGCGGGGCCAAAATGGCCGACCAAAGTTTTACATAGGAATATATAGGAAACATCTTTAAAAATCTTCTTCTTAAGAACCACTGGGCCAGGAAAGATGAAACTCATGTGGAATCATCCTCAGGTAGTGTAGATTCAAGTTTGTTCAAATCATGACCCCCGGGGCTAGGGCGGGGCCAAAATGGCCGACCAAAGTTTTACATAGGAATATATAGGAAAAATCTTTAAAAATCTTCTTCTTAAGAACCACTGGGCTAGGAAAGATGAAACTCATGTGGAATCATCCTCAGGTAGTGTGGATTCAAGTTTGTTCAAATCATGACCCCCGGGGCTAGGGCGGGGCCAAAATGGCCGACCAAAGTTTTACATAGGAATATATAGGAAAAATCTTTAAAAATCTTCTTCTTAAGAACCACTGGGCTAGGAAAGATGAAACTCATGTGGAATCATCCTCAGGTAGTGTGGATTCAAGTTTGTTCAAATCATGACCCCCGGGGCTAGCGCGGGGCCAAAATGGCCGACCAAAGTTTTACATAGGAATGTATAGGAAAAATCTTTAAAAATCTTCTTAATAACCACTGGGCCAGGAAAGATGAAACTCATGTGGAATCATCCTCAGGTAGTGTGGATTCAAGTTTGTTCAAATCATGACCCCGGGGCTAGGGCGGGGCCAAAATGGTCGGCCAAAGTTTTACATAGGAATATATAGGAAAAATCTTTAAAAATCTTCTTCTTAAGAACCACTGGGTCAGGAAAGATGAAACTCATGTGGAATCATCCTCAGGTAGTGTGGATTCAAGTTTGTTCAAATCATGACCCCCGGGGCTAGGGCGGGGCCAAAATGGACGACCAAAGTTTTACATAGGAATATATAGGAAAAATCTTTTAAAAATGTTCTTCTTAAGAAACATTGAGAAAGGAAATATGAAACTTAGATGAAATTATCCTCAGGTAGTGTAGATTCAAGTTTGTTCAAATCATGACCCCTGGGGCTAGTTTTGGGCCTAAAATGGCTGACCAAATTTGTACATAAGGATATATAGGGAAACCTTTTAAAAACTTCTTTTCATGTACTTCAAAGCCATAATTAGTGATATTTTCCTATTTATATGGAATCATCCTCAGGTAGTGTAGATTGTACATTGTTCAAATCATGACACCCAGGAGGGTTAAAATTCAAGATTGTACATTGTTCAAATCATGACACCCAGGAGGGTTAAAATTCAAGCCCCCCCCCCCCCCGGTAAACTTTCAGTTTTGGTCTGATATGCTTTTTCCTAGTAGATGTGCTCAGGTGAGCAATGTGGCCCTTGGGCCTCTTGTTAGGTCCTGTTATGTGGATGCCCTAAGACAGTGTCTACCCATCACTCCTCTGATATCAGTTGTTCTGTGCATATTTCTCTCTCAAACCTAAACTACAGAGAGCCTGTGGATAGAGGATGAAGAGTGACCTTGGACTAATTTTCTAGGTCAGAGGTCAGTATCAAAATCTACTGTATATCTTTATTTAAAATCGTAGTCCAGAGTATATTTCTTCCCTGGTGTAATCTAGCTTTTGTGCAATGGGGTGGAGGGTCTGCAATGATCTTCAACCAATTTCTAGGTCGAATATCAAAATTAAAAAAAAAATCTCTCCCTAATATTTTTGTTATTATAAAGGGTATGTTTTCTCTCAAACTAATCAAACTTAAAGCAGGGTTCTTAGTATGAGATACATGAAGTAATATATTCTCAATGACATAATAAGGCTGAAAACATTATTTATATTATTTTTTTTTTCACTTATCATAAAGCATTAAATATTAAAGAGATACATTAAGTGCTGAAATCATATGTATCATGGTCATGGAAAGTTATTATTGATATTGGTATATTAAAGGACATTGACTGATCTTTCAGATTTCTAAGTTATATTCAAGCATTATAATTCTGACATCATATAATTTTGTATGAATATTGCAGATCATAGGTGATGTGAAGAAAACCAGGAAACTGATGTTGAAAGGAGTACTGAATGACCCTTATGAATGGACTTGAATGTGAAAGACTGTTCCATTGTTTATCTAAGATATATGAATTTATTTAATATTTTGATATCACTGAAAAATTCAGTTACAGTTTTTGTACATCAAATGAATTATTAAACATATAAAATGGTAATGCTTTTTTCTTTTACATATAATAAATTTTTTTGATAGATTTTTAAAAGAATACGCATTATTTCACATTGCTTCCTTTAGAAAAGTTAGGGAATCTTGAAGTTTCCCAGTAATTTCCATTAGGAATGGGACTCCAGATAATTCCACCAAGTTTCTGCCACACAGAAAGTGCTACACAAGTTCCATATAGTTTCCTGAGTCAAGGAAACTTCAGGAATCATAAGGTTTCACGAGCTTCCATGTAGTTTCCCATAAAAGAAAACCTTAAGATTCCATCAAGTTTCCATTCCACGGAAACCACTACGCTCATATTCCGTATGGTTTCCTGAGTCAAGGAAACTTTAGGAATCGTGAGGTTTCCCGAGCTTCCATGTAGTTTTCCGTATAAGGAAACCTAAAGATTCCATCAAGTTTCCATTCCACGGAAACCACTACGCTCCGATTCCATATGGTTTCCTGAGTCAAGGAAACTTAGGGAATCATGAGGTTTCCCGAGCTTCCATGTAGTTTCCCGTAAAAGGAAACCTAAAGATTCCACCAAGTTTCCATTCCACGGAAACCCCCTACGCTCCGATTCCATCAAGTTTCCTGATTCTGGAAACCAGTGGAATCTTCAGGTTTCCCATTACGGGAAACTACATGGATGTTCGGGAAACTTCAGGTTTACAGAGGTTTCCGTGGTTCGGGATACCTTATGGAATCGGAGCGTAGGGGGTTTCCGTGTCACGGAAACTTGGCGGAATAACCTAGCATCCGCTACGGAAACCACTGGGAAACATGATGTAAACTTGAGGTTTCCATATGGTTTCCATAAAGTTTCCCATGATGGGAAACCACTTTTTTCACCCAGTGGTAAATGTTGTGACTGACTGAATGCTTTCCCACACATGTCACATTGATAAAATTTATCACCTGTATGTGTCCTCATGTGGCAGTATAAGTTACATAATTTGTTGAATGCTTTTCCACATACATCACATTTATAAGGTTTATCACCTGTATGTATCCTCATGTGTTCATGACGGGTATAAGATTGGGTGAATGCCTTCCCACATACATCACATTTATAAGGTTTGTCTCCAGTATGTATTCTTTTATGTCTGATTAAGCTACTGGACAGGCTGAAGTTCTTTAAACAGAAATCACATTGAAAAGCTTTGCTGGTTGACTCTTCAGCCTCACTTTGAATCTTTGAATTGGATGACCAGACTTCTTTTTCCATCTGTAAATTTAGCAAAAATTGTTTAAAGTAGTGTGTTAAGCTACGATTTTTGATGATTATATGTAGAAAAATTAGAAATTAGACTTTAATGAATTCCATTGCAAACAAAATTTTACTTTCCATTTTTCTTTCTCTTTTTCCCACTATACAGGTGAATAATACGATATACTGTAAACCAACTTTTATTCGCGTGCGAGAAATTTTCGCGAAGTTCGCGAGAGCCTCGTCATTTTATAGTATATTTGTCTATTAAAAACAGATGCAAAAAGGCTTGATCGCAAAAATTAATCGTCGCAAACTAGTTTATCCCTGGTAAATCGCGAAATAAAGTCGTCGCGAATAAAAGTTGGTTTACAGTATTCAAAACGTATTTCGGTAAAAACCGATGTGTCTTGTTTTCTATACTTTAAAACAATGAAGAAAAAGTACATTTTAAATATGTTGCTTAAAAACAATTCTTTAGTTTTGAAAATTATGTTAAACTAGTGCTAATTGTAACGGGAACCGTTACAGATGTTCCCCAAACGCTCCCCAACTCCCTTTCGGTGCCATATTCCCTGTAAGCTTCATTAAATAAGACAAACTCTGTGCATTTTTGACTTTAACAACGTTTTCCCAGAAGGATACCAATTATATTCAATTTTTAGCATTGCACCCAAGCGCATGTGAATGCATGTGCGTTA
The DNA here is from genome assembly GCF_032062105.1 of Saccostrea cuccullata. Classification (NCBI taxonomy): domain Eukaryota; kingdom Metazoa; phylum Mollusca; class Bivalvia; order Ostreida; family Ostreidae; genus Saccostrea; species Saccostrea cuccullata. Next base: position 71,693 of record NW_026939168.1, on the reverse strand, counting down.
TGACCATATCATCTTGTCTACACTATTTATATATTTTAATATACTATATATTAAAGCATTCAGCCAAAAAGTAATAAAAATCACTCATTCAATAGTATTTTTAAATATACTCGTTTCAAATGCACGCACGTGCGTGCACGTGCATGATGATCATACCTTCTTGTAGGAGTCCCTTACATCTATCTATGTTCTAAATCCCATCTTGTTTGGTTGAAAAACAAGGGAGTTATAGCCATTTAAAGTTTCAGCCAATCAGATTGCAGCACACGTGCATGCACGTGATTTCATGATTTTTTTTACATCATTTTGTAGGATATCCTAATGCATGACTATATTTTAAATTTCAAAGAATTTCCTCAAAAAAACAAGGGAGTTATAGCCATTTAAAGTTTCAGCCAATCAGATTGCAGCACACGTGCATGCACGTGATTTCATGATTTTTTTTTACATCATTTTGTAGGATATCCTAATGCATGACTATATTTTAAATTTCAAAGAATTTCCTCAAAAAACAAAGGAGAAATAGCCATTTAAAGTTTCAGCCAATCAGATTGCAGCACACGTGCATGCGCGTGATTTCATGATTACTTTTTATATATCATATTGTAGGATATGCTAATGCATGACTATATTTTAAATTTCAAAGAATTTCCTCAAAAAACAAAGGAGAAATAGCCATTTAAAGTTTCAGCCAATCAGATTGCAGCACACCTGCATGCGCGTGATTTCATGATTTTTTTTTCTATATCATTTTGTAGGATATGCTAATGCATGACTATATTTTAAATTTCAAAGAATTTCGTCAAAAAACAAAGGAGATAATGCCATTTAAAGTTTCAACCAATCAGCTTGCAGCACGCGCACATGCGCATGCTTTCAAGAAAATTCTTATATATCATGCGGTAGATCTTTATAATGTAGGACTATGTTCAAAATTTCAAAGGATTATGACAAGAAACAAGAAAGTTATTGAGACTTTAGTTTCAGCCAATCAGAGGGAAGCGCACGTGCATGCGCGTGAGATCTTGCTATTTTGACCATGCTATCTTGTCTATACTACTAATGTATCCTTACATTTTGAGTTTCAAAAAAATTTCATAAAAAAATAGAAAAGTTACGGCAATATCCATTATATTGGTAATTTCACCTGTTGCACGTGCGCGCTCTTGCAAGCACGTGCGCGCAAAATGACCTTTGTTTGGCAACTCTACATAACATGCCCACTGACCCTAAAAAGGTTTCACCTAAGTCGGATGTGTAGTTTACAAGATCACTCGTGGACAAAATTTTCCCAGGAAGAAGAAAAATAATAAGAAGAATAATAATAATAAGAAACAGAGTAAAAACAATATGTTCCCCAACTTCGTTTGGGGAACATAATTACCGAATAAGTGGAATTTTTAGTGTGACGCAAATGTAGCAATTTGTCCTTAAAATTGGGTATTTAATTTTTAGCGAGATGTAATAAGAGTGATTTTGAAATACCGACTTAAAAAAGTATTACAACTTCAACACGATTAAATAAATATAAGAAGTCCATGGGCCACCTGAACACTGTAGGTAGGAAAAAGGAGAAATTGGTATCTCATTGAAATTATATTTATATCTGTTTAAATTACCAATTAAAGTAGGATTAAAAAGATTAATTATTGTTTTAATGATGCAAACGTCTTTATACATTTCATTGATGGAATAGCCACTGATTAAGAAATCTGTACAGGCGACCTCCTACTGCAGTTTATGCAGTGATGAACGCAATGGGGTTTCTTAAGAAATAAAGGAGAAAATATTCAGTGGATGTAAATATATAAATATAATCAATTACAGCTTTGTTATTTTTGAGAAGATTTTTTAAAGAATTCTCCTTTATATTTCTATGTAAGACTTTCGTTGGCAATTGTTGCCCCGCCCTATCCCGGTGGTCCTGATTTGAACAAACTTAAATCTACACTACCTGAGGATGGTTACACATGAGTTTCCTGGCACAGTGGTTTTTAAGAGGCACAGTGGTTTTTAAGAGGAAGATTTTTAAAACATACCACTAAATGTTCATTAATTCCCAATTATCTCTTGAGAAGATGTCAATAATGTGAAAAGTTTACAGACAGACAGACGGTCGCTGGATACATGATCAGAATTTAAGCTCACTTGAGCCTTCGGATCAGGTGAAGCTTTCCAACTGATACACTTTAATGGCGTTTTACTTACATGTGTGTTGATGTGCCTCTCTGAATTTCCAGTTTGATCTTCATCTGAACAATAGTTCTGTAATTGTTCAGTGTCTTTCTGAATATTTGAATGGGGTTCGAGATCTCTCCTTTCCTTCTGCAAAAATGACAAAGAAACCAGTTTTAATGCTCCATAAGGCACTGTTCTGATTATATGTATTGTAAGGATAAAAAGTTAAACAAATAAAGATTTAGTTATACTGATGCAAGGTTACAAATAACAAGGGCAAATTTTTGTAATTTGCGCTGTGAATTTCTAAAAATCGAAACTGCTCAATGTGGTTAAAAAGATTGTTTATGACTTGGCTCCTTGCTAACCATGAATCAATAAAACATGACGTAATTGTCTCTCTTATCAATGCTTTAGAACATCATCCTAGTCTTTTTAAAATCTTTTTATATCAAAAATTGTGTTATCCACCTCTTCACTTCTTCTTTGATGAACCTGCCTTCACATTAACAGGTAGTTCATTGATGTTCATTTCCATGTCGTTTTTTCAAACTGTATACATGTACCAGCATATATACAGCTCAACGCACATTCTAAGCTTACATTTTTTTGCAAAAATTTTGGTTCCATTTTTTGCAATAAAATGAACATTTTCGACCTTAAGATATTTAATGTATTACGGCCATATATTGGACCTAATAAATAAATGATACAATATTTTAAATCATGGTAGCATTTGAAGATGTTATCAAATAAAAAAGCTCTAGCAAAGGAATTAACAAAATTTTGATTATTGTCAAATTAGTTGTACCTTGAATTTTACATTGAAGTCTCTGGACAGCTCATGTTTTATTTTATCAGATATTGTAAAAAAGTCAATTTCAAACAAATCTCTTGGTGGAAATATGCACAAACTCTCTCTTTATCAAACTATGAAAAATAAATTTGTACCGCAGAAATGGTTAGAGAAAACATTGAAAAGTTATTTTAACTTTGAATTTGTTGGCGGGTTTAATTGACACATCCTTGCACTTTCACATATTTTAACTTTATTCTTAATCCTTCAGAAAAGTGGCAATCTTGTTGTGTATTCATGAGAAATATTAAAATTTTAATCCAGAAAAATTTTTTTATTCAAAGTAGAAATGTTAGTAAGTAAAACACCTTCACAAGCATTGTCATTCCGAGCTAAGTCATGTGTGCAAACCGATCACACAGTTTTTGTAAGCAAGGCACGAGCTCTGTTTTTGTGGATGTTTAGATTTCACCGGGTGCGTTCAATTGTCAAAAGTCTGCTCATATGGTTAATAACATTTGTACAAATTTTCAGACAAATCCTTCCAAGAGTTTCTGAGTAATGGTCCAGAAAAAATCTCGTCTATAGACAGACAGACAGACGGACATGGTGATTCCAATATACCCCCCTCTAAACTTCGTTTGGGGGAGGGGTATAAAAAAGTTTAATACGGATAAATTTTGATCAGAAAATCCCAGTTAGGCATTTGACTGAGGTTAGACAAACATTTGTGTTAAAACGCTTTTTTATAAATATTTTTTTTCATTGAGAGAATCAGGAAGTTTAGATTTCTGGAGATTTTACAAAATTGTTCATAAAGGCGTAACAAAATGTCCGAGATGTTTTCACAATCAATTAAAATTAAATTTTCTTTTTCTTGATTTTTCGTATAATAGCCCTCCTCTTTAAACGAGTTTTTAAAAAATAAAAAAAAATTCTATTCAATGTTTTTATTAGTCTGCTTTTAACTAAAAAAGCAAAACAATACAGAACACAATTATAAATTGATCGATTTGCATTGTATATGAATATACTAATATTATGCATCATACTATACGAAATACGTACATGTTCGAATAATAAATACACACATGAACAACTAATCAAAGCATTTAAGATTCATTTCATCAACATGTAATTAAGGACAATCATATTAAAATAAATTTCATAAATAGGATAAAATAAAAATCTTCAATTTCTCCGCAATATTTAAATCAAATTTACATCACACAAAGGAGTTCATTGTTTTTTAACCAAGACTAATTGAAAATATTTTCAAAGATTTTCATCTAGAAATACCAACTCCAACATTTATGTAAGCAAAGGCCAACGTTGGCTAATTAAACTGTAACATAAAAGGAATTTCTAATTAATGTCAGACTACTCTTGCCAAATTATTTTACTTCAATTTACAAGGACTTTACTTATATGTGTACATATCTGTACCAGACATTTTTGTCTTAAAAAGATTTATGGAACAAATCACTGTTAAATTAATTTCAATTTCCAGATGTATCTATCTTTTTTGATTTCTCAATTACATAAAAAATGAAATTTTAAACTCTATGTATAGTTCTGTTTCAATTGACTTCCTACAAACATCATAATTGTAAAGTTTTGTTTTAATTGTAAAGTTTTTCATTGAAAAGCGCCAAGATGTGTCTCTATACAACACTAAGGTATCTCGCCTGTTTGTGTCTTTTTATGCCTCTTCAAGCGAAATTATCGGTTGAATCAAATTTGTGAGTTTTTCACTAATCTATTCTGTTTCCAGAGGTATTCTGGTATAGGCTTTCAAACCTTTATGTATCCACAAATGGCTCTTCATCTATGCCTTTTTCCAAATGACTTTCCACAAACATCCCATTAGTAAGGTTTGAAATACGTCACCATGAGATTCTGTAGGTTACTTTAAATGCTATTTGTACGGTTTTGCATTTATTTGAAATGCGTCACCATGAGTTTATGTAAGTTACTTTAAATGCTAGATCTGTGCTTAATTTTCCAAACACATCACAATACTAAGGTTTTTCGCCTCTATATATCTGTATCTAGATTTTTTACGTATGCATTAGTAATTGATTGAATACCTTTCCGAAAATATCACAATTCTTAAGTTTCTCGTCTCTATATTTCTGTATATAGATCAGTTGAATGATTTACTACACACATTTAACATGTTAATAACACGTGTGTATCTTCCGGTGTTTGTCTAGATCTGACTTTTTACAATATGCGCTTAGACAGAAATCACATTTATAAGGTTTATTTCCAGTATGTGTCATCTTGTGTCTTTTTAAATCAGTAGCATATTTGAAGGCCCTCTCACATACATCACATTTGTAGGGTTCATCACCTGTATGTATTCTCATGTGTCCTTGTAAGATATCTTTCCGGGAGAATAACTTATCACAAACCTCACATTTATACGGTTTCTCACCAGTGTGTGTTCTCATGTGCTTCTGTAAGTGTTGTGACTGGCTGAATGCTTTCCCACACACATCACATTTATAAGGTTTGTCTCCTGTATGTGTCCTCATGTGTTTCACTAAGTTCCCTGAATTGTTGAATGCCTTCCCGCATACATCACATTCAAAAGATTTATCACCAGAATGTGCATCAAATTGATAAGGTTCATCACATGTATGTGTTCTCATGTGTGTCTGTAAGTGATTTGTCTGGCTGAATGCTTTCTCACAAACATCACATTTATAAGCTTTATCACCTGTATGTGTTCTCATGTGTTTTTGTAAGTTCTGTGATTGGTTGAAAGCCTTCCCGCACACATCACATTGATATGATTTATAACCTGTGTGTATCTCCGCGTGGCGGTAAAAGTTGACTAAATTATTGAAGACCTTCCCACACACATCACAATTTTTTAGTTTATCACCTGTGTGTATCCTCATGTGTTCATGACGGGTATATGACCGACTGAATGCTTTTCCACATACATCACATTTATATGGTTTATCACCTGTGTGTATCCTCAAGTGTTCATGACAGGTATATGACCGGCTGAATGCTTTTCCACACACATGACATTTATAAGGTTTATCACCTGTGTGTGTCCTCATGTGTGTCTGACAAGTATATGAATGGCTGAATGTCTTCCCACACACATCACATTCATAAGGTTTATCTCCGGTATGTGTCCTCATGTGTGTTTTATAATTTGTGGCATGCTTGAATAATCTCTCACAAACACCACATTTGTAAGGTTCATCACCTGTATGTATTCTCATGTGTACTTGTAAGTTATCTTTCCGGTTGAATAACTTTTCACAAATGTTACATTTATAAGGTATATCACCTGTATGTGTTCTCAAGTGAGTCTGTAAGTGTGGTAACTGCCTGAATGCTTTCCCACACACTTCACATTTATAAGGTTTATCACTTGTATGTATCCTCATGTGTGTCTGTAAGTTGTGTGCTTGGTTGAAAGCCTTCCCACACACATCACATGTATAAGGTTTATCACCTGTATGTATCCTCATGTGTCTCTGTAAGGAGCCAGAATCGGTGAATACTTTCTCACACACACTGCATTTATAAGGTATATCACCTGCATGTTTTTTCATGTGTTTCTGTAAATGTTGTGAATGACTGAATGCTTTCCCACACATGTCACCTTGATAAAATTTATCACCTGTATGTGTCCTCACGTGGCAGTATAAGTTACATAATTTGTTGAATGCCTTCCCACACACCTCACATTTATAAGGTTTATCACCTGTATGTATCCTCATGTGTTCATGACGGGTATAAGATTGGGTGAATGCCTTCCCACACACATCACACTTATAAGGTTTGTCTCCAGTATGTATTCTTTTATGTCTGATTAAGCTACTGGACAGGCTGAAGTTCTTTAAACAGAAATCACATTGAAAAGCTTTGCTGGTTGACTTTTCAGCCTCACTTTGAATCTTTGAATTAGATGACCAGACTTCTTTTTCCATCTGTAAATTTAGCAAAAATTGTTTTAAGTAGTGTGTCAAACTACGTTTTTTGATGATTATATGTAAAAACATAGGTAATCAGAGATTACAGAGCTCACCTCAACGTGTGTTGTCTTTAAGTATAGCAAATTAAATCACACAATTAATTAACAAAAAGTGTGCATCCAAAAATGCAAAGTTTATGCAATTTTGATACTTTGGAATAGACTAGAATAAACTAGTTCTTCATCATAAAAATGTAATTAAAATCCAGCACCCGAAGCAAGATTGAGAGTTTTCATCCCTTGATGCATCATTTGTGCAACTGGTTTATATAAGCCTTATAATTTCTTGGTGATAGACTTGCACAGATAAATTTTATGAGGTCTATTATCTGGAAAATGAGTGTCGAATTCAGCATCTGAAGCAAGTCCATTAGTGTGCATCCTAAGATGTATCATTCATGCAAGTTTGGTCAGCATAGGGCTTAAAGTTACTTGCAAATGAAACCTGTATAAACAAATTAACCTTTCCACTAATCCAGAAAATGTAGGTCAGATTCAGCATCTGAAGCCAGCCTAGTAGAATGCACCCTTAGATGTACCATCCATGCAAGTTTGGTCATTATAGGGCTCAAAGTTACTTGGAAATGAATCCTGCACCATAAACTCTAACCTGTTTACTCATCCAGAAAATGCAGGTCAGATTCAGCATCCGAAGCAAGTCTGGTAGTATGCATCCTAAGATGTAACAATCCATGCAAGTTTAGTCGTTATAGGGTTCATAGTACCTTGGAAATGAAACCTGCACCAAAAATTTTTACCTGTTCACTCAACCGGAAAATGTAGGTCAGGTTCAGCATTAGAAGTAGGTCTTGTAATATGCATCCTAAGATGTACCATCCATGCAAGATTGGTCATTATATGTCTCATAGTAACTTGGAAATGAAACCTGCACCAAAAACTTAAACCTGTTCACTCAACCGAATAAAAGGAGGTCAGATTCAGCATCCGAATCAAGTCTAGTAGAATACATCCTAAGATGTACCATCCATGCAAGTTTGGTCATTATAGGGCTCAAAGTATCTTCGAAATGAAACCTGCACCAAAAATTTTAACCTGTTCACCCAACCGGAAAATGTAGGTCAGATTCAGCATCCGAAGCAGGTCTTGTAATATGCATCCTAAGATGTACCATCCATGCAAGTTTGGTCATTATATGTCTCATAGTTACTTGGAAATGAAACCTGCACAAAAAACTTCAACCTGTTCACTCAACCGGAAAATGTAGGTCAGATACAGCATCCGAAGCAATGCTTTTAGTATGCATCCTAAGATGTATCATCCATGTCAGTTTGGTCAACATAAGGCTTAATAGTTACATGGAAATGAGAGCTACACCAAACACTGCACCAACAAGATGTGTGTGTTTGTAAAACACTGATGCCCCAGTATGGCAACAGAGCAGAGATTGAGCTTTTCTTAAATGCAAATTCAATTAATTTGTACTAAATGTAGGGTATTCTCACTGGAAAACAATTGTGCAATTTGAAAGTAAGCTTATGTTAAAGTTTTTAATAAGTACAAAAATCTACAAGGTCAAGGTTAAAAGGTCAATTTAATTAGTATCAAATGAAAGGTCTTGCCACATAAAATACTTATGTAGAGCATGAAAGCCCTAGCCCTAACCGTTCAGAAGTTATGGTCAACGTTCAATTTCTGAAAAAATAGGTCAAACTCCAAGGTCAACGTCATAGGGTCAAAGTTATTGCTATCAAATGAAAGGTCTTGTCATAAGCATCAAATATGTAAAGTATGAAAGCACTAGCCCTAACTCTTTAAAAGTTATGGTCAAGGTTTGCGTTTTTCAAGTAGGTCAATCTCAAAGGTCAAGGTCAAAGGGTCAAAGTTCTTGGTATCCAATGAAGGGTCCTCTCACAAGGATTACCTATATGAAGTATGAAAGCCCTAACCCTTACCGTTCAAAACTTATGGCCAAGGTTAAAGTTTTTTTCACAAGTACGGAAATCTAAAAGGTCAAGGTCAAAGGGTAAAGGTTGTTCAGTAAAAGGTATTTTAACAAACGTTACATATGTGAAGTATAAATGTCCTGGTGTCTACTGTTCAAAAGATATGGCCAAAGTAAAATTTAAAAATTTTCAAGTAAAATTGGGTCAAACTCCAAGGTCAAAAGGTCAAATTTGGTGGTACCCAAAGAAAGGTCTTGTCACAAGGAATACACATATGAAATAAGAAAGTCATAGCTCCACTAAATCAAAAGTTTTGGGCAAGGTTAAAGTTTTTGGGGACAAACAGACAGAGAGACAGACAGATGGACACGACAAAAACTATATGCCCCAGAAACTTCGTTTACGGGGACATAAAAATGTTAACCTGCACCAAAAACATTAACCTGGTCATTTCTTTGCTGAAATTGCAGCATCTGAAACTTTGACTGGTACAATGAAACACACTAGAAACATCTTCCATGCATGTCTAATCAATATAGGACATAGAAGTACTTAAAAAGAAAACTGCTCCAAAAAACTTAACCTTAACCCGGGAAGCCGACGCCGACACTGACGCCGACGCCGAGGGTATCACATAAGTTCCCCCAACTTCGTTGAGGTGAGCTAAAAATCAGAAATAAGATTTAAAAGAATTTCATTGCAAACAATTTTACTTTCATTTTTTCCTTTTTTTTCTACTATACAGGTGAATAATACGATATATTCAAACATATTTAGGTAAAAACTGATGTTTCATGTTTTCTGTACTTTAAAACAATGAAGTAAAAATCTATTCTAAATATGTTGCTTAAAATAATTCCTTAGTTTTGAAAATAATCTTGAGAAGATAAATTTAAAGCAATTTCCTATATACAGGAGCATATACGAGAGGTTATCAAAAAGTTCGTGGACTGGCGTTATAAAATAAATACTATACTAGCTGGGTTAACAAAATTTATTGTCGATTTAAATTAAGTTGAAGTTATTCTGAAAATTTCAACTGTGTACAATTCAAAACCATAATTTTATCGTAAAATGAATAACACAAGATATGGTAACCCGGCGCTGTTGCCGGTTCAGTTTTTTGACGTCGTGTAACGTCATCGCGTCATGACTTTTCAAAGTACTCTCCACCTGCAACAATACACTTTTCATGGCGATGTACCCAGGAGTGAAATATGGAATGATACCACTCCTGTTGATAAGATGCTAGTTTCTGGTTTACTACTGACTTCAGCTCTGTAATGTCATGAAATTTTCTCCCTCGTATATCGCTTTTCAGTCTTGGGAAGAGCGCAAAGTCGCAAGGTGCGAGGTCTGGTGAGTACGGTGGGTGGGGCAGAATTTCGGCTCCTAGCTGTAAGTTGATTGTGAGTACGGTCTCTGCGGAAGTGTGGGATGGGGCATTGTTGTCATGATGCAGAAGAATGTTTTCCCGATTTAAGTAAAAATCAGGCCTTTTTTTCCTAAGCGCATTAACTAAGTCCTTTGATAAAACCTATAAATATAAAATCAACAGTGCAGTTGCGCGTTAATATTTTAAAACAAAATGACTGATAATGTTCAAATATTTCACCATTCGCTTTTTTTATAATTGCGTAATCAATAATTCAATTTATTGTATTACTTTTATTGGGTTTATATGTGTGAATTTTATAAAAGTTAGGCCTACAGTACTTCATATTTCTTTCTTTTTATGTATTAAAAATTATATCTAACCTTTGAGTAATATTTTGCATTTACTGATCTTCCCTTAGGCACAACGTGACTTAAAATAACTCCACGTGAGTCAAAAAATATTATAAACATGTGCTTTTCACAGGATTGACAGACTCTGGCCTTTTTGGGAGGGGTTGAATTAGACCCAATACATTGCATTGACATTTGTTTACTTTCCGGGTCAAAATTGGATATCCATGTTTCGTCTACCGTGAAAATTCGGTCCAAGAAGTTCTGATCACTGCGAAATCGGCGCAGAAACTTTTTTGATTCTTCGACTCTTCTGACTTTTTCAAAATCTTTTAAGAGTCTTGGTACCCATCTTGCACACACCCGGGACATTTTCAAGTCGTTGTGTACAATGCTGTGTATGGATCCATAGGAGATAGAAAGATCTTCACTCAACTGTGTTAATGTAATCCGTCTATCTGAGTTTAAGATTTCCCTGACGCGATCAACGTTATTTTCAGTGGTAACAAGTTTCGGGCATCCGACTCGCAAATCGTCTTCACATGATTCTCTACCGTCTCGAAATCGTTTGTGCCACTTAAAGACAAGTGATCTTGATACATTTTTACTTTCCCCTGCCTGATTAAACATTTCCAAGGTCTCTGTTGGAGTTTTACCAAGTTGAACGCAAAACTTTATTTCATTTTTAACTTGTACAATTTTGAACAAACTTATAAAAATGGCTATAAAATTCCACAAAATGCACTAAATGACGTAAAATTTCAAAATATTACGGAACAGTTGTATGACGTCATATTGTAAAAATTACGGGAAAGTGTGATAAGAAATAGTCATTATTTTTCAATCTATATTTTACACTTGAAGATCAGAAATTGTCATATTTTGAGGTTGCGCCGCCTAGCCAAACTATAGCAAAGGTTATAGCATGTAATTTTTTAAAAAATGATAATTGAAATATAAAATCTTCATAGTATGTAGGAAAGATGTATATTTAGTTACACTCCAAATTTTATTGAAGTACCTTGAACGGTATTAATTTTATAGCGCTAGTCCACGAACTTTTTGATAACCCCTCGTATATATGTAAATATCTATATATTTACATTTCCAATGTCTTCGAGATAAAATTACCAATTGTAAATGTAATTGATTTCCTCATAAATGTTTTGGCGCGGTTTCAAAAAAAAAAAAAAACTAGGTGCAGGGAAGGACAACTACTAGAGAGTAGCAGGCTTGGAGCACGTGGATTGGCGGAATCAAAGCATGTAAATATAAGGAATAACTGTCAGATTTTTCGAATTCATGAAGATGATCAATGGATTGGCTTGTGTGATAATTTTATGCATAAACGCCTTCGGCTTTTATGCAAATTATCACACAAACGAATCCATTGATCACTTCATGAATTCTAAAAATAAGACAGTTATTCCTTAAAGAAAACTTTGGTTGGCAATTGTGGCCCCGTCCTATGCCTCCTGATTTGCACAAACTTGAATCTACACTACCTGAGGATGCTTCCATATAAATATGATCAATTACAGCTTTGTTAATCATGACAATTTTTTTAAAGAATTCTCCTATTTATTTCTATGTAAAACTTTGGTCGGCAATTATGGCCCCACCCTACCCCCGGTGGTCATGATTTGAACAAACTTAAATCTACACTACCTGAGGATGGTTACACATGAGTTTAAGTTTTCCTGGCACAGTGGTTCTTAAAAAGCAGATTTTAAAAACATACCACCACATTTTCATTAATTCCCAATTATCTCTTCAGAAGAAGTCGAAAATGTGAAAAGTTTACAGACAGACAGACGGACGCTGGATATTATATTAACAAAATATAAGCTCACTAGAGCCTTCGGCTCAGATGAGCTTAAAACGGGATTTTCTGTACCCTAATTTTGCATCATAACTTTGTAGCTAACTGGGATTTAAATCCATTGTTTGCTACGATGCTAAGCAACACAGGTCAAAGTGTAGTTAATGTTTATAAGGATAATATCAAAATGAATTGAGATTTTTATTAAGGATTTTTGACAGGTTTAATTAAATCGTGTTATCTGTCTCTTCACTTTTTTCTTTGATAAATCTGATTTGAAAACGGCTCACATTAATATGTATATCACTGATGTTCATTTACATGGCATTTTGTCTGACTATGCCAACTTCGTTTTTATGTTATTACCTATATGAATCCTCATGTGTTTTTGTAAGGTATCTGATCTTCTGAATGTCTGTCCACATACACCACATTCAAAAGTTTTTTCACCGGTATGTATCCTCATGTGTCTATTTTTGGTACTTGATTGGTAAAATGCCTTTCCACACACATCACATGTATAAGGTTTTTCACCAGTATGTGTCCTCATGTGCCTTTGTAAGTCATTTGACTGATTGTATGTCTTTCCACACACATTACACTTATAAGGTTTATCACCTGTATGTATCCTCATGTGATTCAATAAACTACTTGAATGGTTAAATGCCTTCTGGCAAACATCACATTTATAAGATTTATCAACTGTATGTATTCTCATGTGTTGATGTAATTCACCTGATTGTTTGAAAGCCTTCCCACACACATCACATTTATAAGGTTTTTCTCCTGTATGGATCCTCATGTGATTCTGTAAGTTTCTTGAACAAGTGAATGCCTTATCACACATATTACATTTATAAGGTTTATCCTCTGAATGTAAAATCCTCTTGTGACTCTGTAAGTCACTTGAACGAGTGAATGCCTTCCCACACACATCGCATGTATATGGTTTTTCACCTGTATGAATCCTCGTGTGAGTCTTAAAGCCCTTTGAATGAGTGAATGCCTTCATACACACATCACATTTATAAGGTTTTTCACCTGTATGTATCATTATATGGTCCTGTAGGGCTTTTGCTCCAGAAAAACTCCTTTCACACACATTACATTTATAAGGTTTTTCCCCAGTATGTGTCTTCATGTGATTCTTTAAGTGCTGTACCTGATTGAAAGCCTTCCCACATACATCACATTTGTAAGGTTTTTCCCCAGTATGTGTCCTCATGTGATTCTTTAATTGTTGTAACTGGTTGAAAGCCTTCCCACACACATCACATTTGAAAGGTTTTTCACCAGTATGTGTCCTCATGTGAACTTTTAAGCTCTGTGAATGCTTGAAAGCCTTCCCACACACTTCACATTTGTACGGTTTTTCACCAGTATGTATCCTCATGTGACTCTTTAGATTTTTTGACCTACTGAATGCCTTCTCACACACTTCACATTTAAAAGGCTTTCCAATAGTGTGTGTACTCATGTGTGTCTGCACGTGTTGTGGCTCACAGAGTGACTTCTCAAATACATCATATTTATTAAGTGTTTTATCTGTGTGTGTCCTCATATTTGTATGTAAGGCACCTGATTCGTTCCGAGTTTTTTCACATGCATTACAACAATAAGATACATTACCAGTTTGTGTCATCATGTAGCTACAAAAGTCATCTGATACAGACAATGCCTTCCCACAAAATTCACACTTAAAACTTTCCTCCCTGGTTTGATAACATTTATTAGATTTTTCACCTGTATGTATCAAGATATGGTCCTGTAGGGCTTTTCCTACCGAAAACCTCCTTTCATACACATCACATTTATAAGGTTTTTCCCCAGTATGTGTCCTCATGTGATTCTTTAAGTGCTGTAACTGGATGAAAGCCTTCCCACATACATCACATTTGTAAGGTTTTTCCCCAGTATGTGTCCTTATGTGATTCTGTAATTGTTGTAACTGGTTAAATGACTTCCCACACACATCACATTTGAAAGGTTTTTCACCAGTGTGTGTCCTCACGTGACTTTTTAGGTTCTGTGACTGGTTGAAAGCCTTTCCACATACATCACATTTGAAAGGTTTTTCACCTGTATGTGTCCTCATGTGACTCTGTAAGTTCTGTGACTGGTTGAAAGCCTTCCCACACACTTCACATTTGTATGGTTTCTCACCAGTATGTATCCACATGTGATTCCGTAGATTTTTTGACCAACTGAATGCCTTCTCACACACTTCACATTTATAAGGCTTTTCAATAGTGTGTGTACTCATGTGTGTCTGCACGTGTTGTGGCTCACTGAGTGACTTCTCAAATACATCATAGTTATTAAGTGTTTTATCTGTGTGTGTCCTCATATTTGTATGTAAGGCACCTGATTCGTTCAGAGTTTTTTCACATGCAGCACAACAATAAGAAACATTACCAGTTTCTGTTGTCATGTCGATAGTAATGTCACTAAATACAGATAATGCCTTCCCACAAAATTCACACTCTGAATCTTTCCAACTGTAACACTTTAATGGCTTTTTACTTACATGTGTGTTGATGTGTCTTTCTGAATTTCCAGTTTGATCCTCGTCTGAACAATAGTTCTGTAATTGTTCAGTGTCTTTCTGAATATTTGATTGGGGTTCAAAATCTCTCCTTTCCCTCTGCAAAAATGACAAGGAAATCAGTTTCATTGCTCCATAGGGCACTGTTCTGATAGAATTTAATCTAAGGATATAAAATGTAAACAAACTAGAAAACTGACCAGTCAGCAAGGGCCCCGCCATGGGGTAGAATTAATAGGGTGCAGCTTACTGAATTATGAAAAAATGTACGAAGAATAAGCAACAGCAACTGTATTCTTAAAATTTCAAGATAATTCTTGAATATTCAAAAACCTGAAAATAATATCCTTGTATTTACATTAGACAGTAAAGAACAACTTAACATTGAATGTATATTTAAACAACTATGAAGCTTGTGTTATATAAAATGCCAGCCTTCAATGACTGCAAATATCATGAAGGCTTGACCTTAACTTCAAACAAACAGCAGTTGCAGACAAAGGTTTTCATTAATCTAAGACAGATAAAGGAAGCCTTCTAAATTTTCTGCAGCAGACTAGATAATTAATCCCAAGGGATTAATTGACTACCTCTCTCATCATTTTCTTCTAAAGTTGCAATAAGAACTTTTTCCGTATTAATGATAGAATGTGTTTTTTATACAACTATCCTAAAAATAATAATATACTTAAATTAACAAAAAGTGAAAATTTCTGAACTACCATACCAAATTTGAACATAATTGGGCAACCATAAAAAAAAGTTATTAGAAAAAACAGAAAATTTGTGGACGGAAGAGTGACAGACGGACAGACAAACAGACAGACAGACAGACGGATGGACAGACAGAGTGGTTACTATAGGGCACCCACAAATTCTTGCGGGGCCTTAATAAAGATTAAGTTATATTGATTCAAAGTTAAAGGGTTTTATTTTAAAAAAGGGTGAATGAGAAAGGTAAATAATGACCCCTTTAGCCCTGTGAATATCTGAAAATTGAAATTGTCCAGATTTGGTTAAAAAGACTGTATTTATGACTAGGCCCCTTGGTAAGTATGTATCTATAAACATGAAGTTCTCTCTGATCAATAGTTTACAAGATAATCATATGTGTGTTAATGTTTCTCTGTAAAACAAAATAACATCTGGAAAAAATTACATGCTTTACAAGAAAAATTCCAGGTGCACACCTTCATATGGTGAATAATAAGTGAATTGTAAGTGTACAATTTTCAGATAAATCCATGAAATAGTTTTTAAGAAATGGTCTGCACAAGACCACAAAATAAAAATGAAACATGAGGCTCAGGGGCCATAGCGCTCATCTGAACACATCGGCTAGGAAAAAGCACATATCAGATCAGAACTGAAAGTTTACTGAGGTGATGGTGGGGGAGGGGGGGTTAAATTTTAACCCCCCCCCCCCAGGGGTATATGATTTGAACTACAATCTACACTACCTAAGGATGATTCTATATAAATATCACTAATCAAATTTTTTAAGATTTTTCCTATATATTCCTATGTAAAACTTGGGTTGGCCATTTTGGCCCCATCCTTGCCCCGGGGGTCATGATTTGAACAAACTTGAATTTACAGTACCTCAGGATGATTCCACATGAGTTTCATCTATCCTGTTCTAGTGGTTCTTGAAAAGAAGATTTTAAAAAATTGTTCTTATAAATTCCTATGTAAAACTAGGGTCGACCATTTATTTACCAAGTTATTTACTTGTATTGTTTAATACATTGGTGTTGATTTATATAATCAGACTATTGATTTAACAAGCTCTCGCTTAAAATGACATGTTTGAGTAGAGGAGCACTACCTTGTTGAAACAAAATAAAAAGTTATTTACTTGTATTGTTTAATACATTGGTGTTGATTTATATAATCAGACTATTGATTTAACAAGATGCACAGGGGCCACAGCGCTCACCTGAGCTCATCGGGCTTGAATTTACTCTCCCCCCTCCAGGCGTTCATCATTTGAACAAACTTGAATCTACACTACCTAAGGATGATTCCATTTAAATATCACTTATCATAGCTTTGAAGTACTTGAAAAAAAAGATACTAAACAGTTTCCTTATATATCACTATGTAAAACTTGGGTCGGCCATTTTGGCCAAACCCTTGCCCTGGGGGTCATGATTTGAATAAACTTGAATCTACAATACCTAAAGATGATTCCACATGAGTTTCATTTTTCCTGGCCCAGTGGTTCTGGAGAAGAAGATTTTTAAAAGATTTTTCCTATATATTCCTATGTAAAACTAGGGTCGGCAAGTTTTGCCCCACCCTTGCCCCAGGAGTCATGATTTGAACAAACTTGAATCTACTTTACCTGAGGATCTTTCCACATGAGTTTCATCTTTCCTGGCCCAGTGGTTCTGGAGAAGAAGATTTTTAAAGATTTTTCCTATATATTCCTATGTAAAACTAGGGTCGGCCATTTTGGCCCCATCCTTGCCCCGGGGGTCATGATTTGAACAAAGTTGAATAGGCACTACCTGAGGATGATTCCACATGAGTTTCATCTATCCTGTTCTAGTGGTTCTTGAAAAGAAGATTTTAAAAAATTGTTCTTATAAATTCCTATGTAAAACTAGGGTCGACCATTTATTTACCAAGTTATTTACTTGTATTGTTTAATACATTGGTGTTGATTTATATAATCAGACTATTGATTTAACAAGCTCTCGCTTAAAATGACATGTTTGAGTAGAGGAGCACTACCTTGTTGAAACAAAATAAAAAGTTATTTACTTGTATTGTTTAATACATTGGTGTTGATTTATATAATCAGACTATTGATTTAACAAGATGCACAGGGGCCACAGCGCTCACCTGAGCTCATCGGGCTTGAATTTACTCTCCCCCCTCCAGGCTTTCATCATTTGAACAAACTTGAATCTACACTACCTAAGGATGATTCCATTTAAATATCACTAATCATAGCTTTGAAGTACTTGAAAAAAAAGATACTAAACAGTTTCCTTATATATCACTATGTAAAACTTGGGTCGGCCATTTTGGCCAAACCCTTGCCCTGGGGGTCATGATTTGAATAAACTTGAATCTACAATACCTAAAGATGATTCCACATGAGTTTCATTTTTCCTGGCCCAGTGGTTCTGGAGAAGAAGATTTTTAAAAGATTTTTCCTATATATTCCTATGTAAAACTAGGGTCGGCAAGTTTTGCCCCACCCTTGCCCCAGGAGTCATGATTTGAAGAAACTTGAATCTACTTTACCTGAGGATCTTTCCACATGAGTTTCATCTTTCCTGGCCCAGTGGTTCTGGAGAAGAAGATTTTTAAAGATTTTTCCTATATATTCCTATGTAAAACTAGGGTCGGCCATTTTGGCCCCATCCTTGCCCCGGGGGTCATGATTTGAACAAACTTGAATCTACACTACCTGAGGATGATTCCACATGAATTTTATCTTTCCTGGCCAAGTGGTTCTAGAGAAGAAGAATTTTAAAGATTTTTCATATATATTCCTATGTAAAACTTGGGTCGGCCATTTTCGCCCCACCCTTGTCTAGGGGGTCATGATTTGAACAAATTTGAATCTACACTACCTGAGGATAATTACACATGAGTTTCATCTTTCCTGGCCCAGCAGTTCTGGAGAAAAAGATTTTTTAAAATTGTCATTAATTCTTACCAAATTCATTATTATCTCCCCTTGGAAAAGGGTGTGGCCCTTCATTTGAACAAACTTGAATCCCATTCACCCAAGGATATTTTGTGGCAAGTTATGTTGAAATTGGCCCAGTGGTTCTTGAGAAGAAGATGAAAATGTGAAAAGTTTACAACAACAACAATGACAACGACGACGACAGACACAGACAAATTGTGTGCGCAAGAGTTCTTACTTCTAATACTACACTACGTAACCAGATGATGTCCGTAAATTATATTTATATTTCACTCGGTTAGTAAGTATTGTCTATAAAATTAAAAGTCTACATCAATTTTCTGAAAACAACCATGAAATACAATGTAGCATCAACGTGAGTATTGTTTCTGGTTGGCGGGTCTAAGCTACTGGCAAATTTTAATGAAAGTGACAAAAAACAATCGATTATTTATTTCATAAAATGTCATCACTGAATCATTCAATCAAAACTTGATTTAATTGATATAAAAGAAATAAGTTGTCGTAACAGATTAAAAAGCATTATGTGCAAATTATTTTCGTCAATCACAGATCTCAAAATTGACGGAAATTTCTAGAACATTGCTACATTGCTTTTATCAAGAAATAATAATAAATGTTGTTATTTATGGGTATTTGATTAAATAGTTTTCCAAAAATTGATGTTATATAAATCATAATACAATAAACCTAGGTAATCAAAGATTACGAAGCTCAACTCGACAAATGTTATCAGATTAAGTAATGCAAATCCTACATCATATTTTCTTAATATTAAGTATTCATCCCAACAACAATATTCTTGCAAGTTGTGCTTAACCCTCTACATGGCATATACACATTTCTATGCATTTAGTTTGAAAAACATGTATTGTGTAAACAAATATTCATAAATGTTAAAACTGAAGATATCAAAAACTTCAAGTTCATTCGGATTGATCTGTTCCCAAAACTTTAACCTGGTCTCTTGTATGGAAAATATAGGTCAGATCCAGCATATCAAGCAAGTCTGATAGTGTCCATCCTAAGATGCATCATCCATGCAAGTTTGATTTAGCTAGGGCTTATAGTTACATGTACTTGGGAATGAAAATGTAGGTCAGATCCAGCATCCGAAGCAAGCCTGGTAGTGTCCATTCTAAGATACATCATCCATGCAAGTTTGGTTTAGGTAGGGCTTACAGTTACTTTGGAATGAAAAATGAAGGTCAGATACAGCATCTGAAGCAAGTCTGGTAGTGTCCATCCTTAGATACATCATCCATGCAAGTTTGCTTCAGGTAGGGCTTATAGTTACTTGGGAATGAAAATGTAGGTCAGATCCAGCATCTGAAGCAAGTCTGGTAGTTTCCATCCCTAGATACATCATCGATGTCAGTTTGGTTCAAATAGGGCTCATATAGTTACTTGGGAATGAAAATGTAGGTCAGATCCAGCATCCGAAGCAAGTCTGGTAGTGTACATCCCTAGATGCATCATCCATGCAAGTTTGATTGAGGAAGGGATTATAGTTACTTGGGAATGAAAATGTAGGTCAGATCCAGCATCTGAAGCAAGTCTGGGTGTGTCCATCCCTAGATACATCATCCAAGCAAGTTTGGTTCAGGTAGGGCTTATAGTTACTTGGGATGAAAATGTAGGTCAGATCCAGCATCCGAAGCAAGTCTGGCAGTGTCCCTCCCTAGAAACATCATCCATGCAAGTTCGGTCCAAATAGAACTCATAGTTACTTGAATGAAAGGTAGGTCAGATCCAGCATCTGAAACTAGTCTGGTAGTGTACATCCCTAGATACATCATCCATGCAAGTTTGCTTCAGGTAGTGTTCATAGTTACTTTGGAATGAAAATGTCGGTCAGATCCAGCATCCGAAGCAAGTCTGGTAGTGTACATCCCTAGATGCATCATCCATGCAAGTTTGGTCCAAATAGGTCTTTTAGTTCCTGAGGAATGGACCTGCTCCAAAATATTTAACCTGGTCACTCATCTAGACAATGTAGGTCAGATCCAGCATCCGAAGCAAGTCTGGTAGTGTACATCCCTAGATGCATCATCCATGCAAGTTTGGTTCAGGTAGGGCTTATAGTTCCTTTTGAATAGACCTGCTCCAAAAACTTTAACCTGCTCCAAAAACTTTAACCTGGTCACTCATATGGAAAATGTAGGTCAGATTCAGCATCCGAAGCAAGTCTGGTAGTGTACATTCATAGATGCATCATCCATGCAAGTTTGGTCTGGGTAAGGCTTATAATTCCTAGGGTATGGACCTGCTCCAAAAACTTTAACCTGGTCACTCATCTGGAAAATGTAGGTCAGATCCAGCATCCGAAGCAAGTCTGGTAGTGTACATTCATAGATGCATCATCCATGCAAGTTTGGTCTGGGTAGGGTTTATAATTCCTTGGGAATGGACCTGCTCCAAAAACTTTCACCTGGTCGCTCATCTTGAAAATGTAGGTCAGATCCAGCATCCGAAGTAAGTCTGGTAGTGTACATCCCTAGATGCATCATCCATGCAAGTTTGGTTCAGATAGGGCTAATAGTTACCTGGGAATGGACTTGCTCCTAAAACTTTAACCTGGGACGCCGACGGTATAACATAAGCTCATCTCGACTTCGTCGAGGTGAGCTAAAAACAATATTTTGGAAAATACGAGCAAAATATGGTTGGAAATTATCAGAAGCATTTTGTTGCTGGGAAAGCCACTTATATTTTATTAATGCAAAGATTATATAAGAAAATAAATCATTGATAACCAAAGTGCTGATTACATTACGTATGTAGTGCATGTATACATGTACCATATTAAATGTAAAAAAAAATCTTTTTACGGCCTTACTTATCGACGAGGGTATCTATATAATTATAAGCCAAGACCCAAGTACATTAAAATTTTTACCTCTTCCCAAAATCAATTTATTAGTAAATTATGTATATTCGTTGCTTTTATCCTTCGAGAAAATGAAACAAGAACGAAATCCATAACACTGTATAAAGAACAAGGTTCACTTTTGCCTTATTTGGCTCTGTGAATTTCTGAAAAACTGAAACTGCATAATTTTAGTTAACATTTGCATTAAATATCACTTAGATCTTCGGTGACTGTGTATCAATAAAAAATGACGTCATATTCTGGCTAGTCAGTTCATTATGACGTCACAAAATGCGTCAATATCCTCAAATTCTGAAAAAGTGTACAAAAACGGCCAATTTTTTAAGCTATTTCTTAATATTTGATATAGAGCGCACTCTCTGATCTAAAATATGCAACTAGTAAACGATAGAACTGTCTCTGAGGATTAATGGACATGTTTTATTTTTTAGATCAGAGAGTGCGCTCATATTATTTTTCTTCACTGAAAGTACTCAATTTTACCTGTTTACATAAAAATTCAAGAACATTGCAATTTCAAAGAGCCAGTTCTCCAGGACCTGGACTTTTAGGAGAAAGATTTTAACAGGATATGAATGTACCAATTCTCTTCTTTACTTTAAAGCTTCAAATAGACAAGAGGCCCAAGGGCCTTGAATCGCTCTTCTGATAAATTGTACAACCTATCACTTGTATTTGAAGCCTCTAACCCTAAGTATCCTAAGACCAAAGTTGCACCACCTGACAAAATTTGATGATTCTTAGCCAATAAGGACTACTTCTTGGTCTACATTCTTGGAAAAGCCAAAATGCAGCAACTTTCACAGTTTGATTATTCTAAGCCAATAAATACCGAAAATACTTAAATATAGCCATAAAATGTTGAAAGTAGGTCACTGTGACCTACTTTTTGGTGGACATTCTCCGAAAACCCAAGATGCATCAACTGACAAAGTTTGATGATTCTAAGCTAATAAGTACCAGAGATACTTAAATATAGCCATAAAATGTCAAAAGTAGGTCACCACAACCTACATTTTAGTCAACATTTTTCAGAGTCCAAAGATGCATCTGCTGACTAAGTTTGATGATTCTAAGCCAATAAATACCGAAGATACTTAAATATAGCCATAAAATGTCGAAAGTAGGTCGCTGTGACCTAATTTTTGGTCATCACTCTCCAAAAACCAAAGATGCATCAACTCACAAAGTTTCATGATTCTAAGCCAATAAAGTACCGGAAATACTTAAATATAGCCATAAAATGTCAAAAGTAGGTCACTGTGACCTAATTTTTGGTCGTCACTCTCCGTAAACCCAAGATGCATCAATTGACAAAGTTTGATGATTCTAAGCCAATTTGTACAGGAAATACTTAAATATAGCCATAAAATGCCAAAAGTAGGTCACCATAACCTAATTTTTGGTCGTCAATCTCCTAAAACCCAAGATGCGTCAACTCACAAAGTTTGATGATTCTAAGCCAAAAAATACCCAAGATACTTAGATATAGCCATAAAATGTCGAAAGTAGGTCATCGCGACCTAATTTTTGGTCGTCACTCTCCGAAAACCCAAGATGCATCAACTGACAAAGTTTGATGATTCTAAGCCAATAAGTACCGCAGATACTTAAATATAGCCATAAAATGTCAAAAGTAGGTCACTGTGACTTAATTTTTGGTCGTCACTCTCCGAAAACCGAAGATGCATCAACTCACAAAGTTTGATGATTCTAAGCCAATAAATACCTAAGATACTTAAATATAGCCATAAAATGTCGAAAGTAGGTCACCGTGACCTACATTTTGGTCGACATTTTTCAGATTCCCAAGATGCATCTCCTGACCAAGTTTGATGATCATAGGTTTAAAGGTAACCAAAATATGCCTTTTAAACAATTTGAAAACAAATGCCTGCAAAATTCTAAAAGTAGGTCACAGTGACCTACTTTTTCTTAAATATGTTTTAAAGTCCCATGATGCAGCAACTTACAAGATTTGATGATTCTAACCCTTTCAGTGCCTGAAATAATGGGATTAAATGTTTTGAAAAGGATAAGTCATAAAGTTCAAAAAGTAGGTCACGGTGACCTACTTTTAAGTTGACGTTGTTCAAGGACCCAAGATGCATCAACTGACTAAGTTTGATGATCATAGGCCTTAAAGTATCCAAAATATGCCTTCAAATCAATTTGAAAACAAATGCCCGCAAAATTAAAAAAGTTGGTCACCGTGACCTACTTTTGAGTTAACATGATGTGAAGTCCTAAGATGCATCAACTTACAAGATTTGATGATCCTAGTCCTTATAGTAAGCAAAATATGAACATTTTTATTAATTGTAAATTTAGGTCAACTTTAAAGTGACCTTGAGACCACGCCCTTTGCCCCAGGGTCATGCCTTGAACAATTTTTAATCTTCAACATACCCTGATCCTTGTATGTAAGTTTGGTGAAAATCTGCCCAGTGGTTCTGGAGAAGAAGATTTTTTAGCAACCAGTGCTTTTTGTTTTGTTTTCCTGATTATCTCCCCTTGATTCAGGGTACCAACCCTTATTTTAGTATAAATGGTAGCCCTTGGGCCAAGGATACCCTGTGACAAATTTGACTCTGATTGGCCAAGGGGTTCTTGAGTTATGGCCCATATTCTAAAAAGTTAACGCACACCGCACACCGCATGACGCACACCGCACACCGCACAAATGGCCATAGCATTAGCTCTTTGAGCCTTTGGCTCAGAAGAGCTAAAAATCAAGTGTTAATAAATCAATTAGTATATCTGAGTCATTTTCAAAATTTGTCCAAATTCCAACACCAGTATTTTGCAAAAATAAATGTGGCATTCTAAACTTTTTAAAGTTTTATTTTAGCATTCAAACATCATAGATGCATAAACAATGTTAAAGCACAAAGAATTCTATTAACATATTCCAAAAAAAACATTATATGTACATGGACCCAACAATAAATGTCCATGGTGTTACTTAGTTAAAAGTCATAGTAAAATCATAATTTTAAAAAAAAATTAAGGTTTTTAGAATAACAATCTCAACGTAGTGATAAAATTATTCTATTGAATCAAACTGATGTTTCATAACAGAAAATTATCAGATAAAGTATAGCTGGAAGTTGTAAGTGTTGTAACTTTTGTATATATCTTACACGTTTACTTAAGGCATACATCATTTACCTCAGCACAAAATACTTGCTTTGCAAATAAACTTAGTATTAGAAAACGACAGTATTGTGTTGCAAGTTTCGATAAAATTGTATAAAGATTTAGAACATAAATATAGGAAAAATGTGTTGGTAACACCAAGGATATTTGCATAACACAAAGGACATAAAGGTTACACTAAGGATATTTTGTGTAATACTTAGAAAGAAATAATAAAGTTGTTCTCCTTCCTTCCGAAAAGGATAGTAATGAAATTACCCTAGAGGTGAATATAAGAGTATATGGTTTTAACATAAAAAATTGGCGGGGGATTTCTTTCATTATACATTTTGAGTCTGACTAGTAACACCAAGGATAAAACAGTAACGACATAGACATAACTATCCAATCATAAGATATATGACAGTAGAAAAATGAAATCAAATTGTTATGCCCGATTAATAAATAATTACTATCACATGACTTTGAATCATTGATCAGTACTTGTTAGTGTATTTACATATCCAAGCAGAAGCTGTAACACCAATGACAAAAAATAACACAAAGGACACCTTTAAAAGATTCAAAGGTTTACATAGATGAGTCTTAGATCAGCTAGAACTAATTTTTAATGAAGAAATAATTGTGGAACTAGAACATGTACATGTATTTGTAAATGACCAGATTTCAAATATATAGAATGCGTTAATCTTTTTATGGATTTTACATTTTCATTTCATTTATCTACAGCTAGCCTCTTTCCACAATGAGCTCTCTTCATAATACACATCTACAAGATATGATGGTGACAATATTATTAAAACATTAGCAATGCTATACCAGCTTTTATCTTTTACAGTTTTTGGCCTGTTAAAAAGGAACATGGTTTTAGGTTCTGTCTAATCCCATGCATACATTTAAGTTCATTTTTTCTGTATCTTTATCCAGTCTCTCTTCCAAAGGATCTGATTTCTCTTCATCTGTAGTCTGATGTTCATTATTGACTCCAATTCTTTCTCTTCCAGGGTGTCAGTCTTTTCAGTTTCTTTAGTCGGATTTCCTATCAGAAACTCTTGACTTTTTTTAATCTGTACTCTTTTTCATTTTTTTCATTGATATTTTTCTGCCCTTTTTGCTCTTGTATCCACTGATCGTTTGCCAAACTTTCATTGACAGTTCTTCAGGGTAACAATCCAACAAAGTGGCTTGAAATGTAGTGGTCTGCCACCATATCTGGCCTTGTTGTTGTCCAATATAATCTTGTATAATGTCCGACTATATAATCTTCTCCACCACTTTCCAAAAGCTTATGTACATCCAAGGTTAAAAACTTCTTTCAGCACCAACGTTTACAGGATGTAGAACAGTCATGAGGGATTTCAGTTGGACAAATCTGAAGAACATCCTCAACTAAATGCAAAACTGTATTCTAGGGTAATGACTGGTACCAGGGGCTGACAATTAGATTTTTAAGGCACTTGTCCAAGGGCAAGTACATGGTAAAAATTGACTTGCCCTACCTGAATTTTTGCTCGCCCTATCATAAACTTATTCTGTATTTTTAGATATTTAAAAAAAATAGGAAGAAAAATGCTGAGTAAATCATGCAAGCCCCTATGCCCAGCTTTAAATTGATGGCCTACAAATAAATTCTATTTTTGATAAGTCACTTGCCCACGGGCAAGTGGTTGATAAAATTTCACTTGCCCACCCCTAAAATTCACTAGCCCCGGGCGTCGGGCAATGGGATTTGTCATCCCCTGGGTACATTGTCTCCTTAAAAAAATCTTTTGAAATCCTTTTAGAACAGTTATGAACAATTTGTGACTTTTTCATCTAAGGGTTTACATGATTAAAGGACTTTAAATGCATTTGCAAAGAAATGTTCCGTATCTGATATATTACTTTAAAGGTATTTTCAATTCAATGATATAAATCTATCTTTTACGTCTTGGATTCTATTGGCTTCATTGCATCTTTTTAATGTGTCTTGTTTACATCATTTTCATTAAGAGAACATAACTAGAATCTTCAGACTAAAGAAAACAAATTATATTCTGCCTTATTTCACATTCCCTTGTGTTACCTAAAACTTCCTTTGTGTCACCATTTTTAACCATCATATATTTTTAGCACTTCACTATTCATTTTTACTTGAATTGCAATATGTCACCACATTGGTTTTCTGCAATACAATGAACACAATTACCACTCCATATGCAATACGCTTGTTTCATTTTTCTATCTTTAATCCTTGCTGTGTCCCTCGAGTAACTGAATTTGTTTATGGTGTTACCATAGGTTACTTTAAAGAGCATAAAAGGGGATATGATTGCATTACATAATGAATTTTGATATTTCAATTTATTCAAAAGAAATAAAAGTTGTATATTTTCCTACAGAAACAAAGGAACATGCAAGAGTATATTAATAACATAAATATTTAATCGTTTTTACATCCATTGTGTTACCAAACATTGTCCTTTGTGTTACTCAAATTATTTATTGAATTAATTTATAGCTCATGGAAACATAATATGAAAAATAAATGCCAATTTGATAAAAATATTTCTGTTATTTTATATTGTAATAAACTTTACACAAATGTTGTATTAAAATTGGGAATTTAAAGGGTTTTTTTTCAATTGGTCTGCGGAGTTACCCAATTCTGTCCTTTGCATAACCAAGACTGCAAAATCATATGATTCTCAAATGGTAAAAACATTTAGTAAATAATTTGGCATTTTAAAACAAAATTAGTTACTGGATAGTTTTAAATAAGGGAGGAAAATAAAACATATGACTCCAACTTGCATTCTTTTTAAATATTTTTTATGTAAATTGTCCATGGAGTAACTAGATACATCCTTAGAGTAACTTTTCTTGCAGTAACAAAATGGACAGTAACACCAGGGAATTATTATATAAATAATTGGAAGTATAAAAGCAATAACTGACTTATGAACATAAAGCACAGCTCCTAGATGATAGGTATTTTGTTATAAACTTGCTCAATGCATCAAAGAAATGGCAAATTAATTTATCATCACAATATCGAAGTAACTCCTAGGACTCAAAAATAAATTACTATTGCAATCAAACTTGCCTTCAACCACATATTGTGCCTATGGTATAAAAGATCTGTGTAAAGTGTCTTATGATATTTTGGCGGGAACAAGACCAAAAGAAGGAGGCTGATAGTCAAGAGTTTCTTTAGGAAAGATAACTGTTACAGATAACTTTTATGTCCTGGTAACTCCAAGGACACGGCCAAAATAACACACACTTAACTTAAAAAAAAATCATATTCTTACTCTTTTTCAATCACATTTTAGCATGCATTTAGACAGTATTAAACATGTACAACACAATAAAGGTCATTTTACACTGCTTAATTATATTTACTACATCAATAATCAGAGTTGAAGTCAAACATCCGGCCAAATCACAAGCAATTCTCTTTAATTTTACTCAGGTTGAAGGACTTTTTTCAGTATTCAAGTCAATTTTTAATCGCACTTAATTTTTTTCTACACTTGCAGATTGTTGTTAAATTCATCGGGTAAAAAAAATTTAATTTTTATTGCAAAATTTTCAAAAAAAGCTTGTATAACAGGAATATGGACATTTTTTGAAAATGACCCATCTACAGGGCCATTTTATGCGTAAAGTGAACCGACTTCTTTTGAACAGATAAACTTCAATTAAAGATTTTTATTAAATTTTCAAATTTTCACTAAAATTGGGTGGGGATGGTGACGTGCATTTACTTCATGGGGACTTTTGAACAAATTATTTCCTCCCTCGATAAGTCTGTAGTCTGTCAGTAAATTCTACAATTTACAACTACAATAAACTTAATTTTTTATTGGGCTGGGTTTGACGAAACTATCGTAAGATTTGTGCTTAGATTGCACGGGTAGTTATCTAGTGTCCCCCCCCCAAAAAAAATAACCTGGTCACTCATTTAGAAAATGTAGATCAGATCTAGAATCCAAAGT
Source organism: Saccostrea cuccullata (assembly GCF_032062105.1). NCBI lineage: Eukaryota > Metazoa > Mollusca > Bivalvia > Ostreida > Ostreidae > Saccostrea > Saccostrea cuccullata. The sequence goes on along the minus strand of NW_026939168.1, from coordinate 43,015 downwards.
AAGTCTCGACTGTCTATCTATAGATGCATCATCTATGCAGTTTTAATCATGATTACAGGCCATAAGATTGTTGCCCGCGTGGCGCAGTGGTTAAAGTGTCTGCTCTAGAGTCGCAAAGTAAGGAGTCAAATTCTTACGTCGCGGGTTCGAATCCCACTGTGGGACGTGGAGACCGGTCTTTCAGATGAGACCTTATAAACCGACCCCCCGTCCCTCACTGCTCAAAGGCCCTGAGTGCCAAGCATAGGACAAAATTTGTAGCCCTCCACCGGCAAGTGGTGGCGTCTCCATATGAGTGAAAAATTCTCGAGAGGGACGTTAAACAATATAAAATCAATCAATCAATCAGACCATAAAATTAAAGAAATACTCAAAAAAAAAATTACTCGGGTTACTCATCTAAAATTGTAGGCCAAAATCAGCAACCGAAGCAAGTCTAGTAGTGTCCATCCATAGATGCATCTGATCATTCATGCAATTTCGGTCTGGGTAGGACTTATAGTTTCTTGAAAATGGACCTGCTCTAAAATATTAAACTGGTCACACAGCTCAAAAATGACGGTCAGATCCAGCATCCAAAGCAAGTCTGGTAGAGCCCATCCATAGATGCAGCATCAATGCAAGTTTAGTTTGGGTAAGGCTTAGAGTTACTTGGGAATTGACTTGCTCCTAAAACTGACACCTGTGACACCAACACCAAAGCCGGGCACAGCACAAGCTTAAGGTCAGATGACATGTTCCTCAATATATTATAATTTTTCCAAAGAATTTGTCATTGAAGTATAGATACTTAATAAAGTTTCCTAACAAAAAACTAGGGTACCTTACCATGCATTTTGCGAGAATACCATAAGGTCATTTTTCTTAAATAAACTATATGGTAAATATTCTAAATGGCCATAACACAATTTTTGGGTGTACCTATAATTGGAGTTTTATGAAGAGACTTTTATATTCAACAGCTGACTTTTACATTTTAGCTCCATTCAAACTCCATTAAAACATTTTGAAAACAATGGAAAATTTAGGAGAGAATAAAAAAATATGAACACATTTTGATATTATACCAAGAGATTTTAGATAAGTTTTTAAGGAACATGTTGTTTGACCTTAAATCGACTTCATCGAGATGGGCTAAAAATGTTAAAACCTTCCATACACATCAATTTTATGAGGTTTTATAATCTATTCGTACCCTTTAGTTATAAAATCAATTGGAAGTTTTTTTATTTCACACAAATCAAATTGATAACATGTTTTACCAGTATGTGTCCCCATATTTTCTGTAAGTTATCTAATTGGTTAAATGTATTTTCACAAGCGTCCCACATACAAGGCTTAACACAAGTTTATTTCCTTTGTTTTTCATGGAACTATGTCTCCTGGTGCAAAGAATACCATACATGTTAACATATTGTGATGAAAAAGAGGGAGATTCAGACCTCAAAAGCGGTAGCATTGCGCGCGTGTTGTTTAACGCTTGGATTATCGATATCGTTCATGTAATATACATGTATATTATAAGCCTTAAATGAAATCAGGTACCTACACTAATTAATCTTAAATATCAACAGCAAAGAAGAAGACAGAAACACCTTAAGTTTGACATAAATTGTACAAATTCAAATATTTTTCATGCTCATCATTTTGCTTGGATTGGCTACTTTACTTAGCCTTGTGAAGAGGGATCTTTGCTGATTTAGCCTAGAAGCAATAATTCAAAATATTCATTCAGTTTTTAAACAAAACAAATGATAAAATGGTTTAATCTAGATCTAAAACAAGTTCCTATCTTTCGTTATATAAATCAGATTTCCCGCGATGATCGAAAACGAAAGTAGAGATGTGCAACATGGCTTGGTCAATCGAGTGATTTCTATTGACTTTATTGATAAAGTTGTGAGTTTCTGTGCTTTTAAAGACGATGTCAAATGTTTTCATCTAATTCTTAAAAGCTGTATCTCCTTTTTCATGGCAGGGATGTTGATTAATTTATCGTAACTAATGTAATCACTGGTAGTCTTGTGTTGTTGTCGTTGTCAAATCCGTGCTTGAAATCTAAGTACAAAAAAAGCGATTGTATGATTCCGAGTCTAATCACGCGATATCTAGCGAGATTTTATGAGAGTGGCTTCAAAAATGGATACCCAAGCGAACCAAAAATACTTTAGACGAAGCTTTTGAAGAAAAGCGGTAGATTTCTGCATTAAATCGGTAGGCGGGAGATGGAATGAAAAAGCGGTAGACTCCAGCCTAAATCGGGAGAGTTAACATGTATGAGAATACCTTCCTACATACTTTATAATTAAGATTTTAATTTCTTATATGAAAGAACTTTATGCGGTAATAACCAATATTTGCCCCCCAAATCAAACTTTGATGGAGGTCATACTTAATTAAGGAATTTCCACCCTCACAATTTTATGGGTTCAAAGTACAAAAACCGCATATATTTTCATTCAATATACTTTAAACTTTCCATTTATTGCAAAAAATGTATAGGTCACCATATTATTTAAGATGCAAAACATAAATAAACAGAACTGTATGTCAACATCAAAAAATTGTACATTTTTGGTTAAAAGTATTGAAGAAAATATGTAAAAACTGGTTAATATGCATAATTCTGATGCTGAGTGTTCCTAAATACTTCCTACCTAAAAGATACTTTTGAATTGTGAATATCAGGTAAACTATTTTACAGAAAAGCAAATGCCTGAATGAAGAGACCTTAGAAGGAGTTATTGCCCTTGTAAACATTATTTAAAGATTGAATAATTGATTAAATATAGAAAATATGCATTTTTTGAATTCTTTAACATAACAATATTTATCATTACACCTATTGTAAAGCATTCTTCCAAGAGATATTTCTCTATAAGGTACAAATTTAAACTAATTACAGTTTTTGCAAAAACCTATGACATCATAGGAGTGTGGAATTACCTTAAGTTCTTAAACAGGGGAGTATGTGCTGACTTCAAAGCACTGAATATTTTCAGAAGTTATGATGGCATATGTACGTAATGACGTCACAAACATGACGTAAATTTCAGTTTTTTTTACGAATAATGTTTAGATTTCGTCGATATTTTGAGCAAAAGTCACTATGCACATTTGTGTTCAGGATCAATATTTTGATATAATATTTAGAATGATAATATCAATGAAATATGTAAATATTGTTCCTGAACACACAAGCTCTCTATAAACTCTAAAGCTAAAATTGTTGAAAATTTTGTCCATTTTGTCCTTGTTCTGAAAAAGGATATAAACTCGGGACTAGTTTGTGATGCCATAAAAGCAAAATTACTGAATAAACTGCTTTGAAACTATAATATGTTCTGTAAATTTATATTTTTCATACAGTTTATTGAATTCAGCACATTTCATGAAGTTTTCAAAATGTGACTTTTGTGGGGGCAATCTGGTAATGTCAAAAATAATTCAGATCTTTATTAAATATTTTTTTAACAAGTTGTTATTTGTCACTTTATTTTCTTCTTTTATAAATCTGATTTGGAGACAGCTCACATTAATAGATATATCACTGATGTTCATTTACATGTCATTTTGACAGACTATTCCATCTTCTATACACTTCGTTTTTATGTTATTACCTATATGAATCCTCATGTGTTTTTGTAAGGTATCTGATCTGCTGAATTTTTGTCCACATACACCACATTCATAAGGTTTTTCACCTGTATGTATCCTCATGTGTCTCAGTTTGCAACTTGAACGGTAAAATGCCTTTCCACATACATCGCATGTATATAAGGTTTTTCTCCAGTATGTGTCCTCGTGTGACTTTGTAAGATGTTTGACTGAGTGACTATCACCTGTATGTATTCTCATGTGATTCAATAAATGACTTGAATGGTTAAATGCCTTCTGACAAACATCACATTTATAATGTTTATCATCTGTATGTGTCCTCATATGCTTCTTTAAGCCACCTGATTGTTTGAAAGCCTTCCCACACACATCACATTTATAAGGTTTATCACCTGTATGTGTCATCATGTGACCCTTAAAAGCCTGCAACTGGTTGAATGTCCATTTACACACATCACATTTATAAGGTTTATCACCTGTATGTATCCTTCTGTGTTTGTGTAAGTTCTGCAATTGGTTAAATGCCTTCCCACACACATCACATTGATAAGATTTATCACCTTTGTGTAGCTTCATGTGGCAGTTTAAGTTACTTACATTGTTGAAAGCCTTTCCACAAACATCACATTTATAAGGTTTTTCTCCTGTATGGATCCTCATGTGAATCTGTAAGCTACCTGAACGAGTGAATGCCTTATCACACATATTACATTTATAAGGTTTATCCTCTGAATGTAATATCCTCCTGTGACTCTGTAAATCACTTGAACAAGTGAATGCCTTCCCACACAAATCACATGTATATAGTTTTTCACCTGTATGTGTCCTTGTGTGAGTCTGTAAGTCCCTTGAACGAGTGAATGCCTTCATACACACATAACATTTGTGAGGTTTTTCACCTGTATGTATCAACATATGGTCCTGTAGGGCTTTTGCTCCAGATAAACTCTTTTCACACACATCACATTTGTAAGGTTTTACACCAGAATGTGTCTTCATGTGACTCCATAAGCTCTGTGAGTGCTTGTAAGCCTTCTCACACACATCACATTTATAAGGTTTTTCCCCAGTATGTGTCCTCATGTGATCCTGTAAGTGCCGTAACTGGATGAATTCCTTTCCACACACATCACATTTGTATGGTTTTTCACCAGTATGTGTCCTCATGTGACTCTTTAGATTTCCTGGCCAACTGAATGTCTTCTCACACACTTCACATTTATAAGGCTTTTCAGCTGTGTGTGTATTCATGTGTGTCTGCAAGTTTTGTGACTCACTGAATGACATCTCAAATACATAACATTTATACTGTGTTTTATCTGTGAATATCCTCGTATTTCTCTGTAAGGCACCTGATTGGTTCCAAGTTTTTGCACATGCATCACAACAATAAGATACATTACCAGTTTGTGTCCTCATGTAGCCAGCAAAGTCATCTGATACAGACAATGCCTTCCCACAAATTTCACACTTAAAACTTTCCTTACTGGTTTGAGAACTTATTTGTCTCTGTAAGTGACCTGAACTAGTTGAATCTTTCCAACTGTTACACTTTAATGACTTTTTACTTACATGTGTGTTGATGTGTCTTTCGGAATTTCCTGTCTTATCTTCCTCTGCACAATAGTTCTGTAATTTTTCGGTATCTTTCTGAATATTTGAATGGGGTTGGAAATCGCTCCTTTCCTTCTGCAAATATGACAAAGAAATCAGTTTTAATTCTCCATGTTGTGATTATGTTTATTGTAAGGATAAAAAGTTAAACAAATAAATATTAAAGACGCTGGGGTGGCAGCCATTTTTAGACTATTTTAATCTCTTACAAAAGAAGAGCTCCATAACAGATATACAAAAGTGATCAATATTAAAACTAAAATGTATAATTTTTTTCTTTGCCAAATGAAAGTTGTTGGCTAAAGATACAGTATCTAAAAAAAATAAGTTTAATCTGGTGGTTAAATCGTTGACCCCCCCCCCCCCTCCCCAGCCTCCTTAAGTTATACTGATTCAAGGTAATAGTTGTTTTTTTAATTTTAAAAAATGGGTTAAAGAACAAGGGTAAATAAGGACTTCTTTTACCATGTGAATTTCTTAAAATTTAAACTGCTCAGTTTAGGTTGAAAAGACTGTATTCCTTACTTGGCCCCTTGCTAACCATGAATCAATAAAGCATGATGCAATTTTCTCTCTAATCAATGCTTTAAAACATCATCATAGTTTCTTTTTTTCTTTTTTTTTGGTAAATGTGATTTAATATTAAAAGTTGTGTTATCCATCTCTTCATTTCTTCTTTGATGAACCTGACTTCACATTAACAGGTAGATCATTGATGTTCATTTCCATGTCATTTGACAGACTGTATGCCAACATATATACAGCTCAATGCACTGTCTATGCTCAAATGGTTTTTTTGCGCAAAGTTAGGTCACATTCTTTTTGCAATAAAATGATCACAATCGACTTTAAGGTATTCAAAATATATCGACCATATTTTGTACAATCATCGCAAACCACATCCAAAATGTACGATCCTCTCCCTTTCTGGCCGTGGTTGAACGAGGCGAGACTTTTCGTAGCTCATTGAAATATTGACCAATGCGAGTAAACCATAGTCGGATGATGAACTTTATAACGACCTTTCAATGAATATATCGCAGTAAAGGAAATATTTCTTTAACACTGTTGACGTCAGTTGTTGATTTCATTTGCGATGGAAACAAAACTTGCCACTGACTGAATATATACGTCACAATAGAGAGGCGTTTATATTCAAGATTACGACACTTTTTGTGATCAAGCAGCCACTGGTAGGAGAGAGCTATATGCAGACTCCAGATCGTGGCTTGAGACGGTGATTTTGTACCTAATAAATGAATAATACAATATTTTTAATCATTGTAGCATTTAAAGATGCTGACAATCAAAGATGAATATGCGATTGTGTTACAAAATTTGATGGCAAAAATTCGTCAGGTGTTTTATCCAAACATATGAGATTGATGAAGGCTCAAGATAAGTTAGTTAAGTGTGCCCCATATTCTCTTGTAAAATCTAAAATGGCGCCGGTGCATTTATAATCTCGTTTTTCTTAAAGCCATATATGGCGTAACTGATCAAAAAAATATATTTTTGAAAAAAACAAATTTAAGTAAAGAAATATAGTTAAAACATTTAAATTAAAACTTTTCATACAATTCTGAACACGGAGAACACCACGTTTCAACTAAAAATACGATTTTATCTCCTCTGTTATGTGTTATTTAAATCTTTTGTATTTTCTTCCGAGTCGGAGAAAATTCCGAGAATCCTAATTAAATCATGATATCTTTATAACGCAATTGACTTAGATTTTGTAATTTACGGAAAAGTCCTATCTTTATATAAAGTACTGATACAAATAATAAGTTCTTATAATTTTAGTCTAATAATTTTCACTGTACATACGCCATATATGGTTTTAACATATCCAAAAATATTAATGCATGGAAAAAAAATTAGATTTTTACTCGTCTGTTTTTTATTCATTTTTTGGAGGCAAAAGTATATATCAGCAGTTAGTGAGACTTTGTACATTTTATTCATAAACAGTAAGAGTATTTTTATCAATATATTTGCAGAAAACTGAATCAATGTACTTAGTTTTATACAGGCTATGATTACAAAGTTGAGTCACTAAATGTGTACATATTTTGCTGATCGTTCCAATGAAATCAAACTCAATAAATTCCGTGAAACGGTTACATTTTTATTTAACTATTCTTAGGACTTTTTAAAATGTCCCCCAACCTATTTTGCAAATATCACAAGCACATGGATCTATCAATTTCATAACAATGTCAACTTGAATCTACACTACCTGAGGATGCTTCTATATAAATATGATCAATGATGGCTTCACTATTCTTGAGAAGATGATTTTTAAAGTAATTTTCTATATATTTCTATGTAAAATTTGGTCGGCCATTGTGGCCCCGTCCTACCTGTGGGCGAACATTTGATTTGAACAAACTTGAATCTACACTAGCTAAAGATGCTTCAATATACTGTAAATATGATCAATTATGGTTTTTCTATTCTTGAGAAGATGTTTAAAGAAGTTTCCTATATTTTTCTATGTAAAGCTTTGGTTGACCATTGTGACCCTGCCCTACCCCCAGGGGTCATGATTTGAACAAACTTGAATCTACATTACCTGAGGATGCTTCCATATAAATATGATGAATTATGGCTTTATTATTCTTGAGAAGACAATTTTTAAAGAATTTTCCTATATAATTCTATGTAAAACTTTGGTCAGCCATTGTGGCCCCACCCTACCCACGGAGGACATAATTTGATTAAATCTTAATCTACACTACTTGAGGATGTTTCCCCATAAGTTTACTCTTTCCTGGGTTCTTGAGAAGAAGATTTTAAAAACATACCACCAAAGTTCCATAATTCCCAATTATCTTCCCTTGAATGAGGCCCTTTATTTGAACACACTTAAATCCCCTTTACCCAGGCATGCTTTGTGGAAAGTTTGGAAGAATTTGACCATGTGGTTCTTGAGAAGAAGTGGAAAATATGGAAAATTAACAGACAGATGGATTGACAGACAGACAGAGGCCAGACAAAATGTGATCAGAAGAGCTCACTTCAGCCTTCGGCTCAGGTGAGCTAAAAACAGCATAGGTGCAATGAAGATGTAAAAAAATATCAATCGGATAAAAAAGGAAAAGTAAAAAAAAACATTTTGAACCAATAAAAAAATCCAGTCGGGTGGATTTTGGCGAGTCTGTCGGATTACCGCAAAAAAATTTAATAATGGCCCCTGCATATAAAAGAGATGGTCAGATCCAGCATCTGAAGCAAAAAGTGTAGTATGCATTCTTAGATGTATCATCCATGCAAGTTTAAGACTACATTCGGCTTATAGTTCCTTGGAAATGAGACCTGCTCCAAAAAAGTCAACCAGTTCACTCATCCAGAAATTTAGGTCTGATTTAGCATTTGACATGATTGAAACAAGAGGCCCAAGGGCCTTGAATCGCTCTTCTGATAAATTATACAACCTATCACTTGTATTTGAAGCCTCTAACCCGAAGTATTCTAAGACCCAGGTTGCATCACCTGACAAAGTTTGATGATTCTTAGCCAATTAGGACTACTTTTTGGTCTACAATCTTGGAAAACACAAAATGCATCAACTGACAAAGTTTTATAATTCTAAGCCAATAAATACCTAAGATACTTAAATATAGCCATAAAATATCACCATGACCTACTTTTTGGTCACATTTGGGAAAAACCCAAGATGCATCAACTTACAAAGATTGATGATTCCAAGCCTATAAGTACCGGAGATACTTAAATAAAGCAATAAAATGTCAAAAGTAGGTCATCATGATCTGCATTTTGGTTGACATATTTTAGAGTCCCAAGATGCATCTGCTGACCAAGTTTGATAATTCTAAGCAAATAAATACCTGAGATATTCAAAAGTAGGTCACCATGACCTACTTTTTGGACGAAATTCTCCGAAAACCCAAGATGCATCAACTGACAAAGTATGACGATTCTAAACCAATAAGTACTAGAGATACATAAATAAAGCCATAAAATGTCAAAAGTAGGTCACTGTGACCTACTTTTTTGTCGACATTCTCTGAAAACCCAAGATGCATCAACTCACAAAGTTTGATGATTCTAAGCCAATAAATACCAGAGATACTTAAATATAGCCATAAATGTCAAAAGTAGGTCATCATGACCTACATTTTGGTCGACATTTTTCAGAGTCCCAAGATGCATCGCCTGACCAAGTTTGATGATCGTAGGTTTGAAGGTAATCAAAATATGCCTTTTAAACAATTTGAAAACAAATGCCTGTAAAATTCTTAAAGTAGGTCACAGTGACCTACTTTTTCTTAAATATGTTTTTAGGTCCCAAGATGCAGCAACTAGTGTTGTAAAATCGGCATATTTTACTATCAATTATCATATTGAATCGGAAGAACACAATCGATTATATAATCGATAATTTGAACTTTTAAAAAGGTTAAATTTATTCATTAAGCACGAGTAGAATTCCATAACATTTGACCGCGAACTTCAACTTATCTTTATTGGCATACGACATTTTACACAATTTACAAATAATCGGGTCCATCTGCACATTATTTTTGCATGGAGGCTCATCGCCCTTTTTCAGAAAGCCAAAAAATTTCGAACTTTAGATTGTGTTGCACCAGGATATTGATATAATTAGGCGTCATCACCATGCACGTTCGCCATTTTGTTTACCACCAATTAGCACAAGACGAAAGACCACCTTTAAGCAATCACTTAATAGTAGCTTAATGGTGACTTAATGGTGGCTTAAAGAAGTTAATGCCTTTAAGCCACCATTAAGCTGCAACTTACAGGTGCTTAATGTCCAAACTTCATTAAGCTACCATTAAGCCACCATTAAGCTGAGCTTAATGGTGACTTAATGGTCAAACCTCATTAAATTTTTAAGCATCTTATATGGAATCTTTGAACTAACTTTTAGTTGTTTTAAAATCATTTACGCAAAATTTATTCTAACTAATAATTTTGTCTCTATCATAATTATTACGAGTTTTTTGACAACATGCATAAAGTTGAGAACACTGAGAACAAAGTTAGTTAATAGCCACAGGGGCTTGCTCTCAGTGTCTAATAATTTTTTTTTTTAATCATTTTTAGTGATTATAAAATAAAACATACTTTATCAGTGTCATAAATTATTTAAAACAAAAATAATAAATCATTAATACATGCGGTGTTTTAATTTTTAGTGTATATGATTTTTAAAAATAAATAATTATTACACGCCGGGAGCAAGTCCTTGTGAAATATCTTATATTTTCAATAACCAAAATCAATGTGTTCTTAAATTATCTTTATCCATGAACACAAAATACATATTTCTTTTTTGTAAAAAGGGTGTTTATAATTGCATGTGTTATAAGAAACATTCCACTACAGAATTCATGGGAATATAACTTTAAGTCAGATAATCTCATGAAAAAAAAATCGCTGTCTTTTTTGGGGGAGGGGGTGCACTGGTTTACAAATGTTTAGTTTTCAAAGATGGACTTTTACCAGGGACCTACCTGCTTTTACATCAGGAATAATTTTAATTAATTCGTTATTTTTTTAATTTTTTTTTTTATAAAATACAGTGGTAAGCATGGTAAGTATCTGTAAAAATCTAGTTGATCTTTTATTTCTTTTTTTTGAAAATGCAACGGTAATAATTATAAGTATCTGTCAAAATCAAGTCAGTCTTCGATGATTGTTACTTCAAAATCGATTTTCTTAAACATGACATCCGACCAGATTTATACACATTGAGAAACGGGTTAACAGATTATCAGTGTACAGTACACCGACTGGTTACAATAGACCTTAATTAGGTGTCCCCCGTCCCTGGTTAACTAACAGGGAACTATACACAAACAAGAAACATATTGACGCAAGCGTCAAAATTCGGCCGCAAACCAATTAATAATATTCTTCCTTTGATAGAAGTAATTCGAAACTGAAATTTGCGTGATCTGTTTGTAAAATTTCTTATCTTTATCTGTTAAAATATATTCGTGACATGAAATACTTGCATGCGACATTGCCGATTTTCTTCATGCATAATGCATGTACAATATTATATGTGTAAGGTAAAGCAAACTGCCCATAGACATCTGCATCTCTGCTCGCAGTTTCGTACAAACGAACTCTGGTGGAAGTTTGATGTTTAAGTAATTATTACATAAAAGTACAACACTAAAGTTTAGACTTAGCTATAGTTTTACTTTAATTTAGAGGATGTTAACAACCCCCCAGATCGATCTAGATCCACCACTACATTTCTTCTCTTTCAGTGTTGAGATGTGGCGGGAAAATGCTTGGCACATTGTAAAAACGCGCTTTATCTTAGCCTCATGGACAAAATTGTGGTACGATTCTGTGCTTTTAAGAAATCAATATTTCATCAAATTTTTGAAAAAAACTTCCATAGGAAATGTATAAATATACGCGGCATTTTAAAATAAGTACAACAAATCCTGTCTAGACTGTTTAAAAAGAGAAAGTAAAATTGTTGATATAAACCGTGGTCTGTGTTTTAGACTATGCCTACATAAGATTTCTCCGCACTTCAGTAATGCCAGAGTCTGTCAATCAGGATTGGATGAAATATTTACCCAATTATTTATAAAAATTTATTTTATGATTATTGTGCTTTTTGTTAAACATTTGAATATTTTGTTTAATATTCTATAATATGAATGTTATTAAATATTTTTAATCAAATTGTTCTACTCCGCATACAACACAGCACGGCGACTTAAAACTTTCATATCAATTAACCGACCGCCTCCTGGCGGCCGGTAATAACGTACACTTACATATTTTGATGATCAATATTTTTACAAAATCTAAATTTAACGCAAGCATATAACAAATTAAAAATTATGATTCATCGATACCCATTATGATACAAAAAGAATTGAACACAATCTAATATTTTAATTCTAAATAAAGTTTTTGTAAACGTAATTAACCAAAGGTAACTCTTACGCGAGGATTTACAATAAATTGTTGACACATGAATCCGTTTATAACCGCAGTAGATCTACATGTATATATATTTTTAAAAAATAGGAAAATCTGATTTTTCGTCTTTTCTTTTGCTGATAGATTTTTGCGTTTTATCTATAATGAATTTATTTTCAATCATGATTTCATGCTTACTGTATAAATTTTTCGAAGAACAGGTGACGAAGAACTCGATCACATCACATCAATCTAAAAGCCGAACTCAATGTAGATATATTAATGTGATATAAGCCTTTCAAAAAGATCAACAAATAAAATTGTTTATATATTGATTAATAAATTAATACAAGAGTTTTGGAAATGTTCAACAAAATACTATATATACTTTTCCCAGTTCAAAGATATTTTGAAAAAAATAAATTCAAATATTGAATATTTTCCCATACAATCAAGAGCGATGATAGTCTAGTGGATAAGGTGTTCGCCTTGAAAACAGAAGGTCATGGGATCGCGCCCCGTCTGCGGCGTTTTTTTTTTATTTTGAATTTTGTTCTTTTTCAATTTTTTACCAAATCAAGATATCTGTGAACTCTTCATTTATAATATTGATAACAAATCACTTTAAAAATAATTTTTCACCCATATAAACAATATTATCGACTGTGTAATGTAATTAATGGTTGCTTAATGGTGGCTTAATGGTAGCTTAATGGAGTTTGGACATTAAGCACCTGTAAGTCTACCTTAATGGTGGCTTAATGGTGACTTAATGGTGGTCTAAAAGTAACCAATAAGGACCTGTAAGCCACCTTAAGTAACCATTAAGCCACCATTTAGCTACCAATAAGTTGGAAATTTGGCTTAATGGTGGCTTAATGGTTACTTAATGGAAGCTTACTGGTGATTTATAGGTGCTTAATGGTGGCTTAATGGTGGTTTTAAGGCGGTCTTTAAGCCACCATTAAGCACCTATAAGCTACCATTAAGTCAAGCTTAATGGGAGCATTTCATCTTGTGTAGAGTGACGTCCCTTTGGTGAATATAAAAGTTAAACCTGATCAGCTTAAAAAATACGGCATGAAAAATATAGCGATCTATCGATGATAATATTTACAATCGATTGTTGATACGTGTTATAAAAGATAAAAGTCGTAAATGAAGATAATTTAGAAGTCAAGGACTACTAACATCCCCAACCCTCAACCCCGAAATATGTTGTTACCTACGCTTTGTATACATCCTTTTTCGTTAGAAAATATCAGCAAGGGTATCAAATCAACAATAACTTCTTCTGAATCAATTTCACACTATAATACCAATAACTTCTTCTGAATCAATTTCCGAAAAACATGAAAATGTTTTTGTTTATTCTATGCTTAATATACGTATAAGGATAGAGAAAATGCATACTTAAAAGGAATTTAGAGGGGAAATGGGACGATAATTTAAAAAATAATTTTATTTGGCACAATAAACATATTTTATTTTGTTCTTAGACTTTCATTGTATAAATATAACATTAATTCTACTGAATGAACATGGAAAGCAACGCAGCGAATAAAATATCTACATGTAACTAAGAACAACGCGTGCGGTTACTTACACAGGCAATTGGAGTATCGACCCCCCCCCTTTCTGATTTTCTGGGGGTTTCCCTATTTTGGATTTTTACATGTTTAATTCGTATTGCATGTTATTAATGATGTTACCCTTTTATCTCTTTATGCTGTTTTTAAATACCATGTTTTTCGTTTTAGACTGATACATAAAAAGAGACGGCTTGCAATTTGTTTTTATTCTATGACGTCTGCCTCATAATCTTCACTTGCATAATCACTATCTAAAGCGTAGATAATCATGGAATATGCAGACATTGATAAATTTGAAAAACACTCTTTTTCCTTTTCAATTTATATAATTCTTTATTTGCCTCCGATTAGTAAATATTTCGATTAAATCGACGTGCACATATAGGGTGGAGTTAAAATTAAAAAAAAATGGAAAAATTTACTCATCACTGGCGTTGGGAAGTAAAAAATGGAAAGGAGGGAGGGGGTCATGTCCTACGTGCCTGTGGTTATTTACAAGAGGTCAATGCCGTTCAAAAAATGTATATATGATATATATAATTTAGTTTATGTTTCATTAAGATTACCCCGGAGGTGCCTTAGCAGTTTTTAATTTGTGATCAACATTTATATAGATTTGTCTGAGATTAGCACATACCGTTTCATAATTGAGTTCGACTTTAAAAGTTTTGACTCTGTTTACGGAGATAAATGAAAACAAAGACATACATGTCCTATGTGGTTGTGTAGATAAATTATCGTAGAAGACAATTGTAATAAAAAGTTTGTTTCCACAGTGCATTTTTATACCTTCATCACCTGCATACGGAGTATTTATATCTCAGTTGATTCGATATGCAAGAGCATGCTCTACGTATGAACAATTTCTTAAACGAGGTAAATTATTGACAAGCAAGTTGATGAAACAAGAATATCAACAGTCTCGTTTAAAGTCATCACTTTTAAAACTATGGTCGATACAATGACCTTGTCAGCAAATACAATTTATCATTGAATGAAATGCTGACTGACGTTTTTCATACCAATTGTTAGTCCATTCCCGCACCACAGATCTCCAGATTTCCGCATTATTCCGCATTTTTTCCTCATTTAAATATGGAAAAAATGTGGAAAAAAATACGGAGAGAATTAACAAAACAGAAAAGCAGAAAATATACGGAAATAGTCCGGAAAATATACGGAAATAATACGGATAATTGGACTTAATCTATTTTTCATCTGGAAAAATATTGAACTCTTTACTTAGAATATTTTTCATCTGGAAAAAATACGGAGCTCAGGACTTAGAATTTTTCATCAAGAACAAGATGTGTTTGTGAAACACTGTGAGTAGCGCCCGGTGGCATCAAAGTTCTAAAAAGCAATTTTTTAGCAAATGGGTCTTTCTCAAGGTCACACATCATTGTTGTCATTTTGAAAGCACTTAATTAGTGGAGTCTGCATACCAAATATTAAGTCTCTATCATCTATGGTTCAAAAGTTTTGGCGAAAATTCGAAAAAAGCTATTTTTAGCACATAAGTCACAGTCAAGGTCACAAGGTCATTGACCTTGGTGTCAGTTGAAAGTGCCTAATTAGTGGAGTGTGCATATCAAATATGAAGTCTCTATCTCTCATGGTTCAAAAGTTATGGTGAAAGTTTGAAAAAACTATTTTTAGCCTATAGGTCACAGTCAAGGTCACACGATCACTGTTCTTGGTGTTATTTGAAAGCACTTTATTGGTGGAGTCTGCATACCAAATATTAAGTCTGTATCATGTATGGTTCAAAAGTTATGGCAAAAATTTTGAAAAAAGCTATTTTTAGCACATAGGTTGCAGTCAAGGTCACAAGGTCATTGACCTTGTATCAGTGGAAAGTGCTTTTGTAGTGGAATATCCAAACCAAATATGATGTCCCTCTAGTCTCACTGTTCAAAAGTTATGGCGAACGTTAAAGTTTACAACAGACAGACAAACAGACAGACAAACAGCTAAACAGACAGACACGACAAAAACAATATGTGCCCCGAAAAAATTTGGACGCATAAAAACTGTCTTAGAGTTAACAGCAGTTCTCTGTTTCTCCTGAATGTGTTATGTGAAATTTGATTGAAAAGAATGTTTCAAAAAGTCGGGCTAGTGATCAATTAATTTAAACAACAGACCGCCAAAATTTAACCTTGGCATCCATGTTGTAATGTCTGCTCTGTGTAAAGGAGGAAGTTTGTTGACCAGACAGCCCGAGATCGTATTGCTGTATCAACCAAAGGATGCAGATACACGTATTTCATATGCGGCAGGTCAGTCAAATTTTTTTAACATGTGTGTCAGTGATGATTAAAATAAATTTCTAGGCCTAGGAGTGAGCTACCAGTACCAATGGCATTGGTACTGGAATTGGCAAAGCAGGCTACGTTCGTTTCAGCCAATATGCCCATGATTCAAATCATTCAATCAGTTCATAGAATTTAATTATGATGAACAACAATTAAAGGTGTTAATTTTGGGGAGACATGGGCTGTTATTTTTAGCAAATGATTTACCATACATTTTTTTTTTTGATAGCGTCTGTGCAGCAGTCTTCACGAAAACTCACTAGCCCGACGCCCGAGGCTAGTAAAAATTGGTCTGGGCTAGTAAAAATTGTTTCAGAAGTAGCCCGACTGGCTAGTGAAAAGTAAGCAGGTACTTTAAGAGTTTTTGCTTTTAAATCTTAACCAATAAATAAAATCAAAACCACTGTAGTCCTATTCTTCAGAAAACTCCCTCATCTAATTCACGTAGCACTACTTGATAGTTTATTTTCCATAAAAATGATCGTCTTTTTTCTCTAATCCGAATTTCCTCTGTTCGATCGTTTATGGTAAATAACATGCAGAAATCCCATTTAATTAATTCTGATTACTCATTTAATTGAAGAGTAAAGGATTACATGAGTTAACTATGTTAACTGTTATCCAAATTATATTAACAATGTATCTGAATATTAATATGAAAAAAAAACCACTTCTTTGGAAGAGAGGTCTAATGACTAGAAAAGGGGCTAATGTACAATACGTGTACATTATCAAAAACCTAAAAAAAACTTGTTTGTTCAAACTTATTTAATCTTTATTAATGATAACTGATTTATTTATGATTCAAATGAGGGGAAAAACAAAATGTTATTAAGCAGAAGAAATACAAAAGGAAAGGAATTCAGTATGGAATTTAATTAAATGGAATAGAGTGATACAACAAGTAAATTCTGCAATTTCATTTCTTTTTCTTTTCTTTCGTTGGCTATTAAAAATTTCTGTGGGCTAGTAATACTGTCAAACCCACTAGCCCTACTGGCTAGTGTCTTAGAAAAGTTTTCGTGAAGACTGGTGCAGAAGGAGGAGATATTTTGAAAAAGAATAAGTGGTTATTCAACTAACTGCGATTTTAACAGGCTTAAAGGGGGTCCATGGATGGTT
The DNA here is from genome assembly GCF_032062105.1 of Saccostrea cuccullata. Lineage (NCBI taxonomy): Eukaryota > Metazoa > Mollusca > Bivalvia > Ostreida > Ostreidae > Saccostrea > Saccostrea cuccullata. The sequence continues at coordinate 25,806 of NW_026939168.1, read as the reverse complement.
ATGTATGAGGTATATATATTCTTTTTTATTGCTCGTTTAATTAAAAACAGTCAACTATGATTGTCATTATTATAAATATTATTTTAAACAAATTGATATAAAATTGAAGAACCCAAATTTGTGTTTATAAAAATATTATAAAAGGAATAAAAGCAATTAATTTGAATTTTATTAATATTGCACCATTATAATTTAAGTATTTTTTTTTTGAACTGATAGGATTTGCCCATTCGACCGCAAGTGCTGCTGCAAGAAATTAAATATGCAGTGACCTTACAAATTACAAAGAAGTCTGAAGAAAATTTTTATTGGACAGATGGGTGTAAAGCATAGACCTCAGAGATATAAACTGAATATTGTGAGAAATATGAATCAGGAATGCAGGTAGAAAATGGCAAATGTGATCCAGATCAATTAAAAATGTCTATAAAATTGCTTTTTTTTTGTAAATATTCAATGATATGTCAATTGTTATTTTTTCTTCAATATCTGATAGTATTGAACTTTTCACTACAACTTTTGCTTAAATAGAATGAATAGATTTCCATTTGATTAACATAAATATAAAAAAAATGCCACATTCTTATTTTTTTTTTCCATGATGAATTTGTGGCTGAAATAGAGTTCAAATTTTTTCCAATTACAGTCCCTGAAACGTTCAACTTTCCCATTTTTCCGTTCGCTCACCGTTCGTTCACCGTTCGTTCAGCGTTCGTTCACCGTTCGTTCAGCGTGCGTTCACCGTTTGCTCTTCGATCACAGTATTGCGTTCACCGTTCACCGTGCGCTCGCGTTCACCATTCACAAAACGTTCACCGTTTGCTCTTCGTTCCGTTTACTTTGCGTTCACCTTGCGTTCACCGTTCACTTATCGTTCAGTCTTCATTGTCATTCGGAACTCCGAAGTGAAAGGACTTATCTTTTTGATGGTAAGGATTTACATGTTTTTTTAATTAAATAACTTAGATATCGTGTTTAAAGAATAGTTATTTCATTGCAAAAATTATCCATGATATGTATATTTCTATTATTGTAACTCAGCAGTTATTTATTTCATGAATTTTCCCTGGAAAATAATTAATACATTAAGTATCTACATGTATGTAGAACGATGCTAAAATATTAAATTCAAAAAAGGGCAATATACAAATGCTTCTCGCACGGCATCAATTTGATGTAATTTTAACGAAGACAAATTATTAATGCATGTATAATAATTAATCGAAGTCTTTTACAGGACAAGAATACATAAAAAAAATTATTTCTACAGTAACACGTATTTAAACTACTTGTAGGTTTGAGAAATATGAACAGACTGCAAACATTCAGTTAATTAAATATCTTTAGAGCTAATTAAATTGATGGTGTGATTTTAAATTTTAGAAAAGACCAACTGTTTAAAATAGTCTATTATTAGAGAAGAAAAATTTCTTCCTTCTCCGTACCTAAACATGTTTAAAAAATATCTTTCTTGCTATTCAGTATAATTAACCCCCCCCCCCCCCCCCCCCCCCGGTGCCTTTTCTCCCGAAATAAAATTCCTATTGAGTTTTTTCAGTATATTTTAATTAATATTTAATTTTTATTGTAACACAAGAAAATCAGTCTTTAAACCAACATCAAACAGTCATTAAACAATAGTATTTTAGTATAAACTTGTGCTGTCAGTAGTATTTTAAATTGGCAGGGAATGTGTTTCACATTCAATTTAAAACGTAATCCTTCCAAGTACATGTATATATTCGAATTATTTTTTTTTCTGCAGGAATGTAAAAATCAGATCTAGAAATGATTGGGAAAAATATTAAAATTTCATGGAATACTAAGTGACTGTTTGCCTTCGGCATGTTCGGTGAAACTTGATTTCCACACCTCCACTGTGTTGTATTATTTTGATTGACAGCACAAGCACGCTACTACAAATATAGCACGGACTTCCTGTGAACTGTGTGAACTTGATGATGGAAAATAAAAGCCAATGATTACTGTCAAATGGATTTGTTAATCTAAAAAATAAAGATTACCTTTATTGCTTGGAATATTTAGGAAAAATAATTAGAATTTTTATTTGATACAACATATATCTGAGAATCGAGGGGGTTATCTCTATTACTCTCTCTCTCTATTTCTCTCTCTCTCTCTCGTACATTTCTCTGTTCAATAAAAACTATGACAACACATTACTTATTTAGTTTTGAAAATTTAATCTACACATGTATTACAAATAATTTGAATGCCTCTTTCCAACATCTTGACCGAGAATAATCACGGCCGGGAAATGTCTACAGATACATGAAGAAGATAGCTGAAATAATCGTCATAAAAGAATAAAAAGGCACATACATATAGAATATTTTGCAGTAGAATTTAAATAAATTAAACGAGAATTTTTATGCAGTACGATAACAGTCAATGTCAACGGATAATTGTGAATTAAAAAAAAAATCCGTTATTTTACTCAGAATCGCTTTGGCACGGAAATACATGTACGGTTGTTTCAACCCCGTACAATGTAATTAATTCATTCTATAAGTAGCAGTTTTATCTTCAGAAGTCCACATTATTTTATTAGTGAAAAGAATAAGCATTATTATTTACTATATAAGTAGATTAATTTATTTTTTAAGTACACGCGGTAACAAATACACGTTTGACGGCGATTAAAATCATTTTATTAAAATATCGATTTAAACATAGTTATGTGCAGAGAAAAAGTTTTTATTTATTGATTTATTAATTTATTAATTAAGTAATTTATTAATTTATTTATCTCAGTAGTAGTTTTATCTTCTAAAATCCACATTATTTTATTAGTTAAAAGAATGAGCATAATTATTTACAATATAAGATTAATTTATTTTTTAACTACACGCGGTAACAAATACACGTTTGACGGCGATTAAAATCATGTTATCAAAATATCGATTTAAACATACGTATGTGTAGATTTTTTTTTTTAATCATTTATTTATTTAATTATCTATTTTGTTTCTCTTTTGTTTATCTATTTTGTATTTATATTTATTTTTTTACATTTGAATTATAGAATAAAAGAATAATTTAAATATAAGGAAAAGACCGAAGGCATTCCGAATAAATCGTTCATCTTGCGTTCACCGTTCGTTCACTGTTCACTTTGCGCTCGCGTTCGCGCTCCGTTCGCGTTCTGCGTTCACTCACCGTTCACACATCGTTCACCAAGTTGCGTTCACCGTTCGCACACCGTTCACTCACCGTTCGCTCTATTTTTTGGTGAAAAAGGCATAAGCAATCTCAAAAACGGTGTGCGAACGGTGAACGCAACTTGGTGAACGATGTGAGATTGCTTATGGTGAGTGAACGCAGAACGCGAACGGAGCGCGAATTTATAAATTTAAAGTGAACAGTGAACGAACGGTGAACGCAAGATGAACAATTTATTCGGAATGCCTTCGGTCTTTTCCTCTGTATATTTAAATTATTCTTTCTATGAATGTTTCTATAATTCAAATGTAAAAACAATAAATATTATAAAAATAGATAAACAAAAGAGATGCATAAAGTTATATTAATATACTTGAAAAATTAAAATTCACATACAATATTTGGCCTGTTTAAATTTTAAATCCTTTTCAGTGGCGGATCCATAAAGGGGGGGGGTACGGGGGTGCAACCCCCTATTTATGGACTTGCTATTTTAAAAAAGAGAGCACGTATATTGTAATTTTTTGTTTTTAACTAATAAAATAATGTGGAAAGGCTTATATAGATAAGCTACGGTTTATGAGATAAATAAATTAATAAACCCCTTATAAAATAGGATTTTCGCCAATTTCAATAAATAAAAACTTTTTCTGAGATTTATTTTAAATCTATCTTTGGAAAAACTTTTAATCGCCGTCAAACGTGTATTTGTTACCGCGTGTACTTAAAAAATAATCATTATATTAAAAAATATTACATCCCTTTCACTAATAAAATAATGTGGACTTCTGAATAATTTCTAGATAAAACTGCTACTTTTCGATAGCGGGTCAATATGTTCCCGAAGGGTTATATGGGCGATTCTCTCATTTTCTTCACAAACTAGCAAAATCTAGTCCCAAGATATTTTCCTCAAATCGTTATGATCTGACTTCTAAATTTTGATTGATTCTCTATCTAAACTTTAAAAGGAAACAAGAAAAAAAATGTAAATATATTTGTTCTAGCAACCCAACACAAAATTAATCAATATTAATTACCTAATTATCTTATTACCGTAACGTGACGGTAATGTCCAGTGTATGGTTGGTGTGTAGATTTTAAATATATTTCTTTAAGATATTCAAATCAAATGAAATACAAACATTACATTGATTTCACAGAGTAATTTTAATAAAATGCATTAAAGAGAGAGAGAGAAGAGAGAGAAGAATGGAACCCCCTAATATTGTCACAATTTTATTTTAGTTTCTAGAGATACATGCATTGCTAAGCCATGACATGATTTGACAAATATGTAAGGGATAATGTAAGAGATTTTCCATACCGTCACATTCCATACCGTTACATTAGTAGCCAACTAGCCATAACGGTACGGATCTTCGTGTGACGGTAAGGAAATCCTACAAGTAAAGTTGTCAAAATAATTCAAACTAATTAATCAAAGTTGATTGTGAAATATTATTGGAAATAACGTAATTTCCATTTATTAAAGAAAGTATTCTTTTTGTACAGAATCACGAATGGATTTGCTGAAAAGAGAAATTCTTAAAACAGAAAAAAGTGTATTGGAATTTGAAAAACACTATGAAGACAGTCTAAATTTAGTCCAGTGGCACATGTCAGAATTCTATGAAAAACAATTGAAGAGAAAATGGATGCACTCTCAGGGCTCTGACTACTTATTAGACAAAGATAAACTTACGCTACTCACAAAATCAGCAAAACTCTTTAATCAGAATGGTGAAATCAGCTGCAGAGAGAGCAAGGGAATACAGAGCGCGATTAAAATCGGACCCAATTAGGCATGCCGAGTATTTGGTCAAAGAGAAAGATAGATATAAAAAAAGAAAAGAAAACGGAGAGCGACCATCTATTAAGACTCTTTCTGATAGAGATGCCAGGAAAGTACGCAAACAATGGCGCGAGGACACACGGCGACAGAAAAAAAAATTGCGCAGCAATCGCAAGCTTCTCTTACCCCACCCTTGTCTCCCGTAGGCCTTCAGGAAGCGAACAACCGAAGCGGAAGGCGACGAATGAAGCGGGAGCGCATGAAAGTTTACAGAAAAAATAAAAAAAACTAGAAGAAGAGTTGAAAAAAAGCAAAGAAACAAGCTGCTAAATACAGAAAAAGATGGCAACGATTGTCAAAGCTTAAGTCAAATCAGGGTCACACAAGTGTGCAAATAAATAGTCCTAGAACAGAACTAACGAAAGATCTAAGGGACGTAACAATCCCTGAAAATATCAGAAAGAAATTATTGTCTAACAATACAGTTGTTTCTGAAATAAAGAAAAGAATGCTAGGTGAAAAATCAAAAAATGCTAAACAAATTCTGTCAAATATTGTATCAGGAAAGGTTCTGAAAAAATACAGAATGATGTCTGCTTCCGGAACTAGATTAGGCGTGTCAACATGGAGATTAAGAAAAAATTCCAATCGAACAAAGAAGCTCAGAAAAGGGGCAATACTGGCATCAGACGACGCCAAACAGAAGGTAACAGCATTTCTTGAAGAAGACATCAACAGTAAATTAATGCCTGGAAAGAGGGACACAATCACAAGATCCAAAAAGAAAATGCAAAAACGATTACTTTGTGACTCTCTTCTTAACTTGCACAAAAAGTTTCTTACTAGTTACCCAGAAATGAAGATGTCGTACCAGACATTCTGTAGATTAAGACCTTTCTACATTGTACAACCCAAATGCTCAGGTCGTGACACATGTTCTTGTAAATTACATGAAAATATGAAATTTATGTCGATTGGTTTGGCAGAGAATGAAATAATTGATTCATGTGACTTGATCAAGTTGTGTGCAAGTGTATGTTGTAGCATCAATGACAAGAAGTGCATGTATGGTGAGTGTCTGGTTTGTAAGGATAGAGAGATCGAGTATCCAATGCACATGGAAGGAAAGGCAAATTCGCAAATAGCTGTCCCAAAATGGCTGAATAAAGCAGAGGAGAGAAAAATCGAGAAACCAAATGCGGAGGTTCAGACGATTACTGTCCACGTAACAGTTCAAGAAAAGGAGGTTCTAACATTACACCAGTTACTGCAAGAAGCGAACACACTGCTGAAAGGCAAGTTCTGCAGACACATATTTAACATCAGTCATCAGTACACGGCAGTAAAAGAACTGAAATCGGCATTGTCAGAAACTGATTGCATGATACATGTAGATTTCTCAGAAAACTACGCTTGTAAGCTAGCTGAGGAAGTTCAAGGTATGCACTTTGGGGCGTCAAGGCATCAGGTTGCTCTGCATACAGGTATGGTGTACACACAACAGGAAGCTAAGCCATTCTGTACACTGTCATCCAGTACACGCCATGATGCTGCAGCAATTTGGGCTAATCTTGATCCAGTCTTAACTAACATAAAACAAATTCATCCAGTCCACTTTTTAAATGATGGCCCCACTACCCAGTATAGATCAAAGAAAAATTTCTTTTTGTTAAAGAAATTGATTCATGATAAATACGGCTTCCAGCATGCCACTTGGAACTTTTCAGAGTCGGGACATGGTAATGGGGCTCCAGATGGCGTTGGAGCCACAATCAAAAGGACTGCCGATAGGTTGGTTAGTTAAGGACGAGACATATCAAATTGCAATGACCTGTACAGGGAGATAATCCGAGGGGAAATAAACATTTCAATGTACCATATTCAGCCGAATGCTATTCATGAAATAGACCAGATATTACCTGCCAACATCAAAACTGTACCTGGTACAATTGCATTACATCAAGTTAGGTCAAGTGCAAACGAAGCAAGCATCATTACAGATGCCTTTCCTGTTTCTGCCCTGCCAAATGTGCTTGTTTCAATCCTTCTGCTCACATTTTTCATGAAATGATGGGGGAATGCAGTCAATCAAAACAAAATGCAGAAAATGGCACAAGTTTCGATGAAACAGTAACAGCAAGATCTGATTCTCGAAACAGTAAAATGATTAAAGTTACAGATGGCGATGCAGATCTTATAGGCAAGTGGTGCATTGTACAGTATGATAGAAAACCTTATCCAGGCACAATTTTAGACGTAGACCACGATTCAGTTAAAGTTAAGACCATGCACAGCGTTAGAAAAAATCGTTATTTCTGGCCGCTTTGTGAGGATGTTATATGGTACAAATTTGACAGTGTTATTTCTTTAACAAATGCGCCAAAAAATTACAAAACGACATGTAGAAATTGAACATGAACTTTGGCAAGAAATTGTGCAATTACTGGATCTCGATTGATTGCCAGTTGAGTGCGGTGCGGTAAACAGACTTTGATTTGAACATTTTATGAACTTAGTTCCATTGAATAATTTGTTAAATTTGATTTCTGAATCATTCATCTTTTGAAATGTTTGGTGTTTATTGTTTTCATTGTTGCATTAAAGGAATATTTCTTATAAAGTAAATGCTTTATATTAGTTTGTCAATCATCAATATAAGTATTCTGTACCGTAACGTTAGTGTCTTACCGTCACAGCGCATGTTTACTAAATTATCTCTAAAACGCAATGCTCATTTTGGCATAAAAATCTGTTAGTGGAACAATAATCCTACGGAATTTCCTACACGATATAAATGGTCATGACTTATTGTAACATTTTAAAGCAAATTTGAATTTTTATGTTAAAAAACGGAGGAAAGTGGGAACTTCCGTACCATCACGGATTTCTTTCATAAAAGTTATATTAATTCACTAATTTTGAATAAAAGAACAATATTAAACTGTGCACCCTACCATATAAGGTCAATTTAAATATTAAATATCCAATGAATAATTATAAAACAAATAAAAAATGCATGTTACGGTATGGAAATTTCCTAACGGATAACGTTGAAAATGACGTAATTACGTCAAATCCGGAAGTCCAAGTGCGTGGCCAAACCATAATTGACTACTTTAAGATTCTTAATGGTTAATTATAGGTTTAATTTTAAATCCAATCAACCTCAAATGAAAATGAAAACTCATTTTCAAATGTTAATTAAATGAGAGAATTGCCCATATACATGCACACGTCACTAAATCTCGCTAAAATATCAAGTTAATTCCCGTCGTCTTAGACAGGTTCTACGAACAGTTCGCTGGGTCCACGTCGCCCGTGTGGCGCAGTAGTCTGGTAGTTAGAGCGTCTGTTCTAGAGTAGCGAAGTAAGAGTTGATCGTTACATCGCGGGTTCGAATCATACTATGGAGACCGCTCCTTCTGGTGAGACCGTAAAAGTCAATCCCTTATCACAGTAGGTGCTGGCACGAAAAAGACCCCTCAATACTCAATGGACCTGAGTGCCGAGTATAGGAAAAAAATTGCAACTCTCCACCTGCAAATGGTGGCATCTCGATCTGGACATATGACTGAAAAATTCTCGAAAGAGACCTTAAACAACATACAATTAATTAGGTCCCTGTTAGTCTGGTGTTTACATATATGTGTTTGCTCTTTTCATGATCGTGATGATTTCTACTCTTTTGTAACTCGGTATGAATGCAACAGACAAGACCAGTATTTGAATCCGGGTCGCCTGAATCTTTCTAGTCAGGTGCTATTCCAACTGAGCTATCTGGACATCGGCGATCGAAAGCCGCTTACCAGCCACATTCCTTTCTCTTTAAAGATATTTGGTCCCCGAAAAACCACCCCATCATATTCCATCACCATCCTCGTCACGGCACCAAATTAATTATATAACAGGAAAGGAGCGAGACCGGGAATCGAACCTGGGACCCCTGCATTTTAAGTATATTGTAGTCAGATACTCTACCGACTGAGATATCCAACCCAATACACTTATCCGTGTAAATATCTATGGATTTATGAAGCTTGATCATGTTAATCACTGTCCTCTGAGCCTATCTTCACCTCCTCCTCGTTTTCAGTGACCTTGGTAATGTTTTGGAAGCATAGTGGTTATGGAAGAAAGCAAGTCTTCAGGGCCCCAGAATAGTCGAATTTTGTGGTTAGGTGAAGAAAACCCTAACAGAACAAGAATTAAGTATGCCAGTTAATGCTAGCTAGTAATCCCACCTCTAATATGAATATTCGCTTGCATGTGCACAGCGATGAGTACTTGCTGAAAACCAGAAGTCTATGATGAGACTGTAGCTCTATTGGTCTGTACGTGTATAAAAGGAAAAGACATACATGTATATGCAAAGGACTTGCTAAGTGTCATTTACTGACTGATAAACTGCAATGCTAAAGGTACTGTGAGCAATGAGCTCACTAAATGATACCCCCGCCTCCCATATGAATATAATGGGATGTCCATGTTTTGTTGTGAAAAACCCAAAATATGTGTCAGATAAAAAAAATAAAATAGGAGGAGGTATACAATGGCACAACGAGGTAAATTATTGACAAGCAAGTTGATGAAACAAGAATATCAACAGTCTCGTTTAAAGTCATTATTTCGTAAGTTCCATGGTCGATAAAATGACCTTTTCAGCAAATACAATTTATCATTGAGTGAAATGCTGACTGACGTTTTTCATACTAATTGTTAGTTCATTATTTATACACTGAATTGACAACGGATTTTTCCGTTATTTCCTGATCATGACAAGGAGCACACGGCGGGTGTGACCGGTCAGCAGGGGATGCTTACTCCTTCATGGTCCACCTCTGATGTTTCGGAGGTCCGTGTTTGCCCTTCTCTTATTTTGTATTGTTTTATGGACTTTGAGATTGAATACTGTTCGTTATCTCCATATCCTTCTCGTAATTAAAGATTCTGTGAAAGTTTCATCAGATTTCATTCAGTGGTATGAGAGGAGTTGCGGATAAAAGATGGGTACCCCAAAGCGTAACAGACAGACGGACGTACATATATCGATTACTATATACTCTCCCGCTTTTCAAGCGGGGGGTATAACAAAGGACATAATACATGTATTCAGTGGATGTAAATATAGCGACATTAAAGAAAGGAAAGGAAGCTGCTCCAGGTGGCATCCAACCTGAGCCACCAAAAGTTTAATAGTCCAACCGAACCTGTTACAACCAGTCCTTCATAAGATATAACGCGGAAACATGCTCTTATCCATAGCTAGAAGCCTGCTTAGTTTAAAACAAGAGCAGTCTTTGAAACAATGAGAGAAACATCAGCCAAGAAAATAAGATCAGTACAGTTAAGTTTCTACTTAGACAGATCGTGCTCAGAACATTGCGACACTACTTATCACCAATGAAGAGAACATCGAATGTCAGTCTCCGCTTGACTTTGTGAAATCGATCATTGGACACTGTGTATAGGGCAATAGTCTGGATTTTAATAGAGCATTATAGAATTTCTCTAATTTCACCAACACTACCAGAAATATGTAAGAAGATGCTACACATCACACTCATTATGGACAAGCTTGGAGAATTTGCAGGTTCGAATCCCATTGTGGAACCTCGGGACCGGTCCTTCGGATACTTATCTTATATGTATATATCAACTGCGAACGGGACCTCGGTCTATCGTCTTGACGATAGATCGAGGTCCCGTTCGCAGTTGATGCTTGCATCCCTCACTGCTCAAAAGCCGCGAGTGCATTCCAAGTATAGATTTAAATTTGTAGCCCTCCACTGGTAAGTAGTGGTGTCTCAATATCAGTAAAAATTATTTGATGGGACATTAAACAAACAAACAACCCCTTTTTCTCAGAATTCAGATAAAAGCAATGATGACCATTTTTGGCTTTCTCACTGTATTATTACCGGCCGCCAGGAGGCGGTCGGTTAGTTGATATGAAAGTTTTAAGTCGCCATGCGTTTCTGCGGAGTTAGAACAATTTGAATAAAAATATTTAATAACATTCATATTATAGAATATTAAACAAAGATATTCTAAATGTTTAACAAAAAGCACAATTAATCATAAAATAAAATTTTTATAAATAATTTGGTGAATATTTCATCCAATCCTGATTGACAAACAGTGACATTTCTAAAGTGCGGAGAAAATTAGAACGAAGCGTCTTATGTAGGCATAGTCTAAAACAAAGACCATGTTGTATATCAACAATTTTACTTTCTCTTTTTAAACAGCTTAGACAGGATTTGTTGTACTTATTTTAAAATGCCGCGTATATTTATACATTTCCTATGGAAGTTTTTCAAAAATTTGATGAAATATTGATTTCTTAAAAGCACGGAATCGTACGACAATTTTGTCCATTAGGCTAGGATGAAGCGCGTTTTTACAATGTGCCAAGCATTTTCCCGCCACATCTCAACACTGAAGAGAAGAAATGTAGTGGTGGATCTAGATCGATTTGGGGGGTTGTTAACATCCTCTAAGAGAGTCCCACATATTTCATATTTGTTCCGTTTAAATTAAAGTAAAACTATAGCTAAGTTTCAAATTTGGTTTTGTATTTTTTTGTAATAATTACTTAAACATCAAACTTCCACCAGAGTTCATTTGTATGAAACTGCGTGCAGAGACGCAGAGGTCTATGGGCAGTTTGCTTTACATATAATATTGTACATGCATTATGCATGAAGAAAATCGGCAATGTCGCATGCAAGTATTTCATGTCACGAGGTTATTTTAACAGATAAATGTAAGAAATTTTAAAAACAGATCACGCAAATTTCAGTTTCGAATTACTTCTATCATTTTACAGATACTTACCATGCTTACCACTGTATTTTATAAAAAAAAAAATTAAAAAAAATAACGAATTAATTAAAATTATTCCTAATGTAAAAGCAGGTAGGTCCCTGGTAAAAGTCCATCTTTGAAAACTAAACATTTGAACCAGTGCACCCCTCCCCAAAAAGACAGCATTTTTTTTTTCAGTGAGATTGTGTCAACTTAAAGTTATATTCCCATGAATTACTGTAGTGGATATGTTTCTTATAACACATGCAATTATAAACACCTTTTTTACAAAAAAGAAATATGTATTTTGTGTTTCATGGATAAAGATAATTTAAGAACACATTGATTTTGGTTATTGAAAATATAAGATATTTCACAAGGACTTGCTCCCGGCGTGTAATAATTATTTATTTTTAAAAATCATATACACTAAAAATTAAAACACCGCAGTGTATTAATGATTTTTATTCTTTTTGTTTTAAATAATTTATGACACTGATAAAGTATGTTTTATTTTATAATCACTAAAAATGATTAAAAAAAAAATTATTAGACACTGAGAGCAAGAACCCTGTGGCTATTAACTGACTTTCTTCTCGTGTTTCAACTTTATGGTGTTCTCAAAAAACTCGTAATAATTATGATAGAGACAAAATTATTAGTTAGAATAAATTTTCCCGTAAATGATTTTAAAACAACTAAAAGTTAGTTCAAAGCTAGGTATAGATCTTTAAAATTTAATGAGGTTTGACCATTAAGTCACCATTAAGCTCAGCTTAATGGTGGCTTAATGGTAGCTTAATGAAGTTTGGACATTAAGCACCTGTAAGTAGCTTAATGGTGGCTTAAAGGCATTAGCTCTTTTAAGCCACCATTAAGTCACCATTAAGCTACTATTAAGTGATTGCTTAAAGGTGGTCTTCGTCTTGTGTAGATTGGTGGTCAAACAAAATGGCGAACGTACATGGTGATGACGCCTAATTATATCAATATCCTGGTGCAACACAATCTAAAGTTCGAAATTTTTTGGCTTTCTGAAAAAGGGCGATGAGCCTCCATCAAAAATAATGTAGGGAGTGACACGATTATTTGTAAATTGTGTAAAATGTGGTATGCCAAATAGAAGTAAGTTGAAGTTCGCGGTAAATGTTATGGAATTCTACTCATGCTAATAAATAAATTTAACCTTTTTTAAAAGTTCAAATTATCGATTATATAATCGATTGTGTTCTCCGATTCAATATGATAATTGATAAGTAAAATATGTCCCAATTTTCAACACTAGTTGCTGCATCTGGGACCTAAAAACATATTTAAGAAAAAGTAGGGTCTGTGACCTTCTTTAAGAATTTTTACAGGCATTTGTTTTCAAATTGTTTAAAAGGCATATTTTGATTACCTTCAAACCTACGATAATAAACTTGGTCAGGCTGTGCTTGGGACTCTGAAAAATGTCAAGACCAAAATGTAGGTCACAGTAACCTTGTTTTGACATTTTATGGCTATATTAAGTTGTCTCTGGTACTTGTGGTTTAGAATGGTCAAAAACTTTGTCAGTTTATGCATCTTAGGTGCAAGAAAATGTGAACAAAAAATTGACTCACATGGTACCTACTTTGACATTTTATGGCTTTATTTATGTATCTCTAGTACTTATTGGTTTCAAATTGGTCATCTTTTATCAGTGAATACATCTTGGGTTTTTGAAATTCAGTCCAAAAAGTAGGTCATGGTGACCTACTTGATATTCTTCAGGTATTTATTTGCTTAGAATTATCAAACTTGGTCACAGAGATACATATTTGGGACTCTAAAATATGTCAAACCAAAATCCATCGTGATAGCCTACTTTGACATTTTATGGCTATCTTAAGTACCTGGTATTTTCTGGTACTTATTCACTTAGAATCATCAAACTTTGTAAGTTGATGCATCTTGGGTTTTTTCAAATGTCGACCAAAAAGTAGGTCATGGTGATATTTTATGGCTATATTTAAGTATCTTAGGTATTTATTTGGCTTAGAATTATAAAACTTTGTCAGTTAAATACATTTTGTGTTTTCCAAGATTAGACCAAAAAGTAGTCCTAATTGGCTAAGAATCATCAAACTTTGGCAGGTGCAGTGCAACCTGGGTCTTAGAATACTTAGGGTTTGAGGCTTCAAATACAAGTGATAGGTTGTATAATTTATAGGAAGAAGGCCCTTGGGCCTCTTGTTTCAATCATGTCAAATGCTAATCAGACCTAAAAATTTCTGGATGAGTGAACTGGTTGACTTTTTTGGAGCAGGTCTCATTTCCAAGGAACTATAAGCCGAATGTAGTCTTAAACTTGCATGGATGATACATCTAAGAATGCATACTACACTTTTTGCTTCAGATGTTGGATCTGACCATCTCTTTTATATGCAGGGGCCATTATTAAATTTTTTTGCGGTAATGGGAAAGCAGACTTCGCCAAAATCCACCCGACTGGATTTTTTTATTGGTTCAAAATGTTTTTTTTTACTTTTCCTTTTTTATCCGATTGATATTTTTTTACATCTTTCATTGCACCTATGCTGTTTTAGCTGGCCTGAGCCGAAGGCTGAAGTGAGCTCTTTCTGATAACAGAGTTTTATTTAGGCCTCTGTTGTGTCTGTCAATCCATCTGTCTGTTAATTTTCCATATTTTCCACTTCTTCTCAAGAACCACATGGTCAAATTGCTTCCAAACTTCCACAAAGCAGTACCTGGTAAAGGGGATTTAAGTGTGTTCAATAAAAGGGCCTCAATTCAAGGGAAGATAATTGGGAATTATGGAACTTTGGTGGGTGTGTTTTTAAAATCTTGCTCTCAGAGCCAGAAAGAGTGAAGCTGGGAACATTTCCTCAAGTAGTGTAGATAATTTTAATCAAATTATGTCCTCCGTGGGTAGGGTGGGGCCACAATGGCTGACCAAAGTTTTACATAGAATTATATAGGAAAATTCTTTAAAAATTGTCTTCTGAGAAGAAAATAATAAAGCCATAGATTATATGGAAGCATCCTAGGGTGATGTTAGATTCAGAGTTCTTAGAAATAAGTAGCCCCTGGGGGTAGGGCAGGGTCACAATGGTCAACCGAAGCTACATAGAAAAATATAGGAAACTTCTTTAAACATCTTCTGAGGAAAAAGATCAAAAACCATAATTGATCATATTTACAGTATATTGAAGCATCTTTAGCTAGTGTAGATTCAAGTTTGTTCAAATCAAATGTTGACCACAGGTAGGACGGGGCACAATAGCAAACCAAATTTTACATAGAAATATATTAGAAAATTACTTTTAAAAATAGTATTCTCAAGAATAGTGAAGCCATCATTGATCATATTTATATAGAAGCATCCTAGGGTGGTGTTAAATTCAAGTTGACATTGTTATGGAAATTAAAATACCACTGTGCTTGTGATATTTCAAAATAGGTTGGGGGACATTTTAAAAAGTCCTAAGAATAGTTAAATAAAAATGTAACCAAACTCACGGAATTTATTGAGTTTGATTTTGCATTGGAAAGGATCAGCAAAATATGTACACATTTAGTGACTCAACTTTGTAATCATAGCCTGTATAAAACTAAGTACATTGATTCAGTTTTACTGCAAATATATTGATAAAAATACTCTTACTGTTTATGAATAAAATGTACAAAGTCTCACTAACTGTGATCTCTTTGCCTCCAAAAAATGAATAAAAAACAACGAGTAAAAATCTAATTTTTCCATGCATTAATATTTTTGGATATGTGTTTAAAACCATATATGACGCTATGAGTGAAAATTATTAGACTAAAATTATAAGAACTTATTATTTGGATCATTACCTTATATAAAGATAGGACTTTTCCGTAAATTACAAAATCTAAGTCAATTGCGTTATAAAGATATCATGATTTAATTAGGATTCTCAAATTTCTCCAACTAGAAGAATCCAAAAAGTTTCAAATAACACATAACAGGAGATAAAATCGTATTTTTAGTTGAAACGTGGTGTTCTCCGTGCCTTAGGAATTTGTATGAAAAGTTTTAAATTTAAATGTTTTAACTATATTTCTTTACTTAAATTTGTTTTTTTCAAAAATATATTTTTTGATCAGTTACGCCATATATGGCTTTAAGAAAAACGAGATTATAAATGCACCGGCACCATTTTAGATTTTACAAGAGAATATGGGGGAGCACTTAACTAACTTATCTTGACCTTCATCAATCTCATATGTTTGGATAAAACACCTGACAAATTTTCCATCAAATTTTCTAACACCAAAATCGCATATTCATCTTTGATTGTGAGCATCTTTAAATGCTACAATGATTAAAAATATTCTATTATTCATTTATTAGGTACAAAATCACCGGTCTCAAGCCACGATATAAATATGCATATAGCTCTCTCCTACCAGTGGCTACTTTGATCACAAAAAGTGTCGTAATCTTGAATATAAACGCCTCTCTTATTGTGACGTATATATTCAGTGGTCCCGCAAGTTTTCAAATGAAATCAACAATCGTGGCATCTTAAAGAAATATTTCCTTTTTACTCAATATATCAATTGAAAGGTCGTTATAAAGTTCATCATGCGACTATGGTTTACTCGCATTGGTCGTGCTTTTCGGATGGGCTACAAACCTCCGCCTCGTTTTCAACCACGGCCAGAAAAGGGAGAAGGAGTCGTGCATTTTGGATGTGGTTTGCGATGGATTGTACAAAATATGGTCGATATATTTTGAATACCTTAGAAGTCGATTGTGATCATTTTATTGCAAAAAGAATGTGACCTAACTTTGCCGACAAAAACCATTTAAGCATGAGCATGCATTGAGCTGTATATATTTCAGCATACATCTGTCAAATGACATGGAAATGAACACAAATAATACTACCTGTTAATGTGAAGTCAGGTTCATCAAAGAAATGAAGAGATGGATAACACAACTTTAATATTAAATCACATTTACCAAAAAAAAAAAAGAAACTATGATGATGTTTTAAACAACTCATTGAGAGAAAATTGCATCATGCTTTATTGATTCATGGTTAGCAAGGGGCCAAGTAAGTATTTTCAAGCCTAAACTGAGCAGTTTAAATTTTAAGAAATTCACATGGTGAAAGAAAATACCTTATTTACCCTTGTTCTTTAACCCATTTTTTAAAATTAAAAAAACAAACTGTACCTAAAATCAGTATAACTTAAGGAGGCTGGGAGGGGGGGGGGGGGGTGAACAATTTAACCACCAGATTAAACTTATTTTTTTTAGATACTGTATCTTTAGCCAACAACTTTCATTTGAGCAAAGAAAAAAATTATACATTTTAGTTTTAATATTGATCACTTTTGTATATCTGTTATGAGACTGTTAGGAAGAGATTAAATCATCTAAAAAATGGCTCCAGCCCAGCGTCTTTAATATTTATTTGTTTAACTTTTTATCCTTACAATAAACATAATCACAACACAAAAATAAAACTGATTTCTTTGTCATATTTGCAGAAGGAAAGGAGCGATTTCCAACCCCATTGAAGTGTTCAAAGATACCGAAAAATTACAGAACTATTGTGCAGAGGAAGATAAGACAGGAAATTGCCGAAAACAGCAACGCACATGTGAGTGAAAAAGTCATTAAACAGGTTAAACTAAAATTCAACTAGTTCAGGTCACTTACAGAGACAAATAAGTTCTCAAACCAGTAAGGAAAGTTTTAGTGAGATTTATAGGAAGGCATTGTCTGTATCAGATGACTTTGCTGGCTACATGAGGACACAAACTGGTAATGTATCTTATTGTTGTGATGCATGTGCAAAAACTTGGAACCAATCAGGTGCCTTACAGAGAAATAAGGATATTAGCAGGATAAAACACAGTATAAATGTTATGTACTTGAGATGTCATTGCATAAGTCACAAAAACTGCAGACACACATGAATACAACACACAGCTGAAAATGAGAAATCTGAAGTGTGTGAGAAGACGTTGGGGGTGACAAAGAGTCACATGAGGACACATACTGGTGAAAAACCATACAAATGCTGATGTGCTGTGGAAAGGAATTCATTCCAGTTCCAAGCAGCTACAGGATAGCATGAGGACACATACTGGGGAAAAACCTTATAAATGTGGATGTGTGTGAGAAGCTACAAGCACTCACAGACTTATGGAGTCACATGAAGACAATTTTGCTCATCTAAAACCTACAAATACTGATGTGTGTGAAAAGATGGAGCAAAAGCCCTACAGAGGACCATATGTTGGATACGAGTACA
Source organism: Saccostrea cuccullata (assembly GCF_032062105.1). NCBI lineage: Eukaryota > Metazoa > Mollusca > Bivalvia > Ostreida > Ostreidae > Saccostrea > Saccostrea cuccullata. The sequence goes on along the minus strand of NW_026939168.1, from coordinate 7,740 downwards.
GGTGAAAAACCTCACAAATGTTATGTGTGTATGAAGGCATTCACTCGTTCCAAGGAACTACAGACTCACACAAGGACACATACAGGTGAAAACCTATATACATGTGATTTGTGTGGGAAGGCATTCACTTGTTCAAGTGATTTACAGAGTCAGCAGAGAGTACATTCAGAGGATAAACCTTATGAATGTTAATATGTGTGATGAGGCATTCACTCGTTCAGGTAGCTTACAGATTCACATGAGGATCCATACAGGAGAAAAACCTTATAAATGTGATGTTTGTGGAAAGGCTTTCAACAATGTAAGTAACTTAAACTGCCACATGAAGCTACACAAAGGTGATAAATCTTATCAATGTGATGTGTGTGGGAAGGCATTTAACCAATTGCAGAACTTACACAAACACAGAAGGATACATACAGGTGATAAACCTTATAAATGTGATGTGTGTAAATGGACATTCAACCAGTTGCAGGCTTTTAAGGGTCACATGATGACACATAGAGGTGCATAAAGCTTATAAATGTGATGTGTGTGGGAAGGCTTTCAAACAATCAGGTGGCTTAAAGAAGCATATGAGGACACATACAGATGATAAACATTATAAATGTGATGTTTGTCAGAAGGCATTTAACCATTCAAGTCATTTATTGAATCACATGAGAATACATACAGGTGATATTCACTCAGTCAAACATCTTACAAAGTCACACGAGGACACATACTGGAGAAAAACCTTATATACATGCGATGTATGTGGAAGGTATTTACCGTTCAAGTTGCAAACTGAGACACATGAGGATACATACAGGTGAAAAACCTTATGAATGTGGTGTATGTGGACAAAAATTCAGCAGATCAGATACCTTACAAAAACACATGAGGATTCATATAGGTAATAACATAAAAACGAAGTGTATAGAAGATGGAATAGTCTGTCAAAATGACATGTAAATGAACATCAGTGATATATCTATTAATGTGAGCTGTCTCCAAATCAGATTTATAAAAGAAGAAAATAAAGTGACAAATAACAACTTGTTAAAAAAATATTTAATAAAGATCTGAATTATTTTTGACATTACCAGATTGCCCCCACAAAAGTCACATTTTGAAAACTTCATGAAATGTGCTGAATTCAATAAACTGTATGAAAAATATAAATTTACAGAACATATTATAGTTTCAAAGCAGTTTATTCAGTAATTTTGCTTTTATGGCATCACAAACTAGTCCCGAGTTATATCCTTTTTCAGAACAAGGACAAAATGGACAAAATTTTCAACAATTTTAGCTTTAGAGTTTATGAGAGCTTGTGTGTTGCAGGAACAATATTTACATATTTCATTGATATTATCATTCTAAATATTATATCAAAATATTGATCCTGAATGTGCATAGTGACTTTTGCTCAAAATACTGACGAAATCTGATTTTTATTTTCGTAAAAAAAAACTGAAATTTACGTCATGCTTTTGTGGTGACGTCATTACGTACATATGCCATCATAAACTTCTGAAAATATTCAGTGCTTTGAAGTCAGCACATACTCCCTGTTTAAGAACTTAAGAGTCCTATGATCATAGGTTTTGCAAAACTGTAATTAGTTTAAATTTGTCCCTTATAGAGAAATATCTATTGGAAGAATGCTTTACAATAGGTGTAATGATAAATATTGTTATGTTAAAGAATTCAAAAAATGCATATTTTCTATATTTTTAATCAATTATTCAATCTTTAAATAATGTTTCAAGGGCAATAACTCCTTCTAAGGTCTCTTCATTCAGGCATTTGCTTTTCTGTAAAATAGTTTACCTGATCTCACAATTCAAAAGTATCTTAGGTCAGGAAAAGATGTTTAGGAACACTCAGCATATTATGCATATTAACCAGTTTACATCTTTTCTTCAATACTTTTTAACCAAAAATGTACAATTTTTTGATGTTGACATACAGTTATCTTATTTATGTTTTGCATCTTAAATAATATGGTGACCTATACATTTTTTGCAATAAATGGAAAGTTTAAAGTATATTGAATGAAAATATATGATTTTGTTGCTTGAACCCGTAGATTATTTTGAGGTGGAAATTCCTTAATTAAGTATGACCTCCATCAAAGTGATTTGGGAGAGTGCTTGGTTATTACGTGGTAAAGTTCTTTCATATAGAAATTAAAATCTTAATTATAAAGTATGTGAAGGTATTCTCATAGTGTAACTCTCCCGATTTAGGCTGGAGTGTACCGCTTTTTCATTCCATCTCCGGCCTCGAGTTTGATGCAAATCTACGCTTCTTCAAAAGCTTCGTCTAAAGTATTTTGGTTCGCTTGGGTATCCATTTTGAAGCATCATAAAATCTCGCTCAATATGACGTGATTGAACTTGGAATCATACAATCGCTTTTTGTACTTAGATTTGAGCACGGATTTGACAACGACAACAACACAAGACTACCAGTGATTACATTAGTTACGATAAATTAATCAACATCCCTCCATGAAAAAGGAGATACACTTTTAAGAATTTAGATGAAAACATTTGACAATACATATTTAAAAGCACAAACTCACAACTTTATCAATAAAGTCAATAGAAATCACTCGGATTGACCAAGCCATGTTGCACATCTCTACTTTCGTTTTCGATCATGACGAGAAATCTAATTTATATAACGAAAGATAGGAACTTGTTTTAGATCTAGATTAAACCATTATCATTTGTTTTGTTTTAGAAACTTGAATGAATATTTTGAATTATTGCTTCTAGGCTAAATCAGCAAAGATATCACAAGGCTGAAGTGACCAATCCAAAGCAAAATGATGAGCATGAAAAATATTTGAATTTGTACAATTTATGTCAAACTTAGAGTGTTCTGTCTTCTTCTTTCTGTTGATATTTAAGATTAATTAGTGTAGGTACCTGATTTCATTTTAAAGCTATAATATACATGTATATTACATGAACGATATCGATAATATTTTAAAACGTAAACAACACGCGCGCAATACTCGCTTGAGGCTGAATCTCCCTCTTTTTTTTGGTAAGGAATATGTAACATGTATGGTATTCTTTGCACCAGGAGCGGTCGGTTCATGAAAAACAAAGGAAATAAACTTCCTGTTAACTGTGTGTCAAGGACAAGTTGTGAAAATACATTTAACCGATTGCAAATAACTTACAGAAAATATGGGGACACATACTGGTAAAACATGTTATCAATTTGATTTGTGTGAAATAAAAAAACTTCCAATTGATTTTATAAGTTACAAAAGATACAATAGATTATAAAACCTCATAAAATTGATGTGTATGGAAGGTTTTAACATTTTTAGCCCATCTGAAATAAAGTAAAAGTAGGGTCAAACAACATGTTCTTAAAAACTTATCTAAAATCTCTTGGTATAATGTGAAAATGTGTTCATATTTTTTTATTCTCTCCTAAAATTACCATTGTTTTCAAAATGTTTTAATGAATTTGAATGGAGCTAAATATACAAGCTGTTGAATATGAAAACCTCTTCATAAAACCCAATTATAGGTACACCAAAAGATATATAGCCACATTTAAAATATTTACCATATAGTTTATTTAAGAAAAATAACCTTATGTATTGTCGCAAAATAGATGGTAAGGTACCCTAGCTTTTTGTTAGGAAACTTTATTAAGTATCTATACTTCAATGACAAATTCTTGGAAAAATTATAATATATTGAGGAACATGTCATCTGACCTTAAGCTTGTGCTGTGCCCGGCTTTGGCTTGCTGCGTGTGCACAGGTGTCAGTTTTAGGAGCAAGTCAATTCCAAGTAACTCTAAGCCTTACCCAAACTAAACTTGCATTGATGCTGCATCTTATCAATAGGCTCTTGCCCCAGACTTGCTTTGGATGCTGGATCTGATCGTCATTTTTGACTGTGTGACCAGTTTTAATATTTTAGAGCAGGTCCATTTTCAAGAAACTATAAGTCCTACCCCAGACCGAAATTGCATGAATGATCAGATGGTCTATTGATGGACACTCTAGACTTGCTTGGACTAATTCAAACACGTGATGATAACACAAAATATTTTGAGTATTTCTTTAATTTATAGCCTATAATAATAGATTGATTTTATATTGTTTAACGTCCTCTCGAGATTTTTCACTCATATGGAGACGCCACCACTTGCCGGTGGAGGGCTCAAATTTTGTCCTATGCTTGGCACTAGGGCCTTTGGGGGTCGGGGCGGGGGGGTAGGTTTATAAGGTCTCATCTGAAAAACCGGCTCTAGCGAATTCCCACAGTAATTGGAACCCGCGACGTAAGAATTTGACTCCTTACTTGCGACTCTAGCAGACACTTAACCACTGCGCCACGCGGGCAACAATCTTATGGGCCTGTAATCATGATTAAAACTGCATAGATGATGCATCTATAGATAGGAGCAGGTCGAACTACTTTGGATTCTAGATCTGATCTACATTTTGTAAAATGAGTGACCCATTTATTTTTTTTGGGGGGGGACACTAGATGACTACCGTGGAGATGTTAAAGCACAAATCTTACGATAGTTTCGTCAAACCCAGCCCAAAAAATTAAGTTTATTGTAGTTGTAAAGTGTAGAATTTACTGACAGACTACAAGAACTATCAAAGAGGAGGAAATAATTTGTTCAAAAGTCCCCATGAAGTAAATGCACAAATCACAGTGCCACCCCAATTTTAGTGAAAATTTGAAAATTTAATAAAAATCTTAATGAAGTTTGTGTGTCAAAAGAAGTCGGTTCACTTTACGCATAAAATGGCCCTGTAGATGGGTCATTTTCAAAAAAATGTCCATATTATATTATCAAGCTTTTTGAAAATTTTGCAATAAAAATTAAATTTTTTTTACCCGATGAATTTAACAACAATCTGCAAGTGTAGAAAAAAATTAAGTGCGATTAAAAATTGACTTGAATACTGAAAAAAGTCCTTCAACCTGAGTAAAATTAAAGAAGTGCTTGTGATTTGGCCGGATGTTGACTTCAACTCTGATTATTGATGTAGTAAATATAATTAAGCAGTGTAAAATGACCTTTATTGTGTTGTACATGTTAATCTGCTAAATGCATGCTAATGTGATTGAAAAAGAGTAAAGATATGAATTTTTTTAAGTTAAGTGTGTGTTATTTTCGCAATGTATTTGGAGTTACCCAGGACGTAAAACTTATATGTAACAGTTATCTTTCCTAAAGAGAAACTCTTACTATCAGCCTCCTTCTTTTGGTCTTGTTCCAACCAAATATTATAAGACACTTTACACAGATCTTTTATACCATAGGCATGTGTGGTTGAAGGCAAGTTTGATTGCAATAGTAATTTATTTTTGAGTGCCTAGGAGTTACTTGAATATTGTGATGATAAATTAATTTGCCATTTCTTTGATGCATTAAGCAAGTTTATAACAAAATACCTATCATCTAGGAGCTGTGCTTTATGTTCATAAGTCAGTTATTGCTTTTATACTTCCAATTATTTATATAATAATTCCCTGGTGTTACTGCCATTTGTTTACTGCAAGAAAAGTTACTCTAAGGATGTATCTAGTTACTCCATGGACAATTTACATAAAAAATATTTAAAAAAGAATGCAAGTTGATATGTTTTATTTTCCTCCCTTATTTAAAACTATCCAGTAACTAATTTTGTTTTAAAATGCCAAATTATTTACTAAATGTTTTTACCATTTAGAATCATATGATTTTGCAGTCTTTGTTATGAAGGACAGAATTGGGTGAACTCCGCAGACCAATTGAAAAAAAACCCTTTAAATTCCCAATTTTAATACAACATTTGCTGTAAAGTTTATTACAATATAAAATAACAGAAATATTTTTTATCAAATTGGCATTTATTTTTCATATTATGTTTCCATGAGCTATAAATTAATTCAATAAATAATTTGAGTAACACAAAGGACAATGTTTGGTAACACAATGGATGTAAAAATGATTAAATATTTATGTTATTAATATACTCTTGCATGTTCCTTTGTTTCTCTGAGAAATATTACAACTTTTTATTTCTTTTCAATAAATTGAAATATCAAAATTCATTATGTAATGCAATCATATCCCCTTTTATGCTCTTTAAAGTAACCTATCGTAACACCATGACAATTTCAGTTACTCAAAAGACGGCAAAGTTAAAATACGAAAAATGAAACAAGCGTATTGCATATGGAGTGGTAATTGTGTTCGATTGTATTGCAAAAACAAATGTGGTGGGATATTGCAATTCAAGTAACAATCAATCAGTGAATGCTAAAAATATATGATGGTTAAAAATGGTAACACAAAGGAAGTTTTAGGTAACACAAGGGAATGTGAAATAAGGCAGAATATAATTTGTTTTTCTTAGTATGAAGATTCTAGTTATGTTCTCTTAATGAAAATCGATGTAAACAAGACACATTAAAAAGATGCAATGAACCAAATAGAATCCAAGGAAAGGATTAGATTATATCATCTAATTGAAAATACCTTTTTTAAAGTAATATTGTGGGACCCGGAACATTTCTTTCAGAAATTGAGTTAAAGTCCTTTAATCGTGTAAACCCTTGAATGAACAAGTCACAAATTGTTCATAAGGTTTAATTAAAGGATTTAATGCTTTCAAGAAATGTCTATCTGATATAACTTTAAAGGTATTTTCAAATGAAAATCTATTTTTACATTTCATGCTTCATTCAACTTTTTAATTGTTTTTTTACATCTTACAGAGACATAAGATCTAGATAAAACTTATTTGCTTATTTCACATTCCTGTGTTACCTAAACTCTTGTGTTACCTTTTTCCCATCGAAAATTTAGCATCTTAATTTTTTTATTAATCAATACCCTACATTGTTTTCTGAATACAATAACAATTCCCTCAATGCAATACGCTTTTCATTTTAATTATTTGCGGGACTTGAAAACCCTTTTGATGTACGTTACCTTAGGTTATGGTGGAGAAGATTATAAAGGGATATGATTCATTATAATAATTTAATTTCAATTATGGTGAGACCACTACATTTCAAGCCACTTTAAATGTTACTCGAAAAATTTAAAAAAAGTTTGAAATCGATAGTGAATCCAAGTGTTAGGCGAAAATTTTTAAAAATATAATTATTATTAAAAAGTCAAGAGTTTTAAAAAAATCAATTTGATAAAAAAATCTGAAATGACACCTTTAAAAATTGTATTAAATATGAAATCTAAAGGATTTTAATTTGGTCCTTGGAAGACAATCTGTAAAGCATACCAAAAAAATAAATAATGTTTAAAGGATTGACAAAACCTAAAAATTTGTTTTTAACACAAAAACTTAAAGATAAAAGCTGGTATAGCATTGAAGTTAAAACATATGTCACTTCATATCTTGTTTAGATGTGTATTATGTAAAGCCATGGAGTACTAGATAATGTAAATAAGATAAAATGTAAAATCCATAAAAAGATTAACATCTAGGAATTTTAATATAATAATTAAATACATACATGTTAGAACATAAAATAGCTTCAAAAGAAATTAGTTCTAGCTGATTAAACTTCTCTATGTAAAGCAATGAATTTTAATTCATTTTTATTATTGTCTTGATGTTACACTTTACATTGGAATAAATTGCCTAACACATATGTGCATGATAAAAGATCTGGTAAGGTCTCATGATATTTTGGCGGAACAAGATCAAAAGGAGGTTAGTGAAGGTTTCTTTAGGGAAAAAAATTT